>NC_086449.1:281683646-281753646 GCF_028390025.1 Pseudophryne corroboree
CCATAAATGCCTTCTTCCTGTCAATCTCCTTGCGATCGGCTGTGCGAATGGATTCTTCATTAAATCCATCGCTCAGCAACGATCCGCTTTGTACTCATACAACGAGCCTGTGCATTGTGGTGCATGTGCAGTAGTGACCTGATCGCTGTGCTGTGAAAAACAGCAGCATGCGAACAGGTCGGAATGACCCCCTATGTGCTTCAGAATAGCCTTCATGCTGCATGCATTTCCAGCAGCCCTATGCTGGGTGCAAAATATCCGTCCTAAATGGTGGTATCTTTGCAAGTGCTTACCTCTGAATTCTGTGTACTCCCCTACAGCAAGCTTCTGCTAATTGCAGACACCCATTTACTGCCCAGGTACACCCTTTTTGCCACAAAAGGAGATCCAGTTGATTGCCGTGAGACTGTGACTAGCCCCTTAGATCCGTAAAGATGTGAGTGTTCACCTTGGATGTCCATGAATGTATATGCAGTGCTGAAATTTGCAGGTGCGGCCTGAGTTCTATATGATTCCTGGAGAAATGGGAACCCTCCTGGATCTCGCCCACTTGCCTAATGTAGTGCGCAAGAATTCCATGATGCAATTCACGCCCCTGAACTTGCCACTTATGACTTCCTCTACAGGGTCTTTTGAAGTCAGCAGTTATGGTATGTATACTGTAAATGTCACCATTTATCTTACCACATGTATAGATCTCCTATCTTTAACACATTGAGTCAAATTTAGTTGTTGCTGGCACCCCCTGCTGGGTGTCTATGTTAATGGCAGTCTATTAGAGCAATTCAGTTGTTTCTCCGATAGATGGCCATTCGCCACGGCAGTCACATTTTTTCTCGCAGCCTCCAGAGGTACGAGAAAAATGTGTTCAAAAGTCTGTAGTTTGGGTGCCAAATCAAGCGCTTTAGACAGGTTTAGCCGCTATGCATGGCTATACCCAGAGCTGTCAGGCGCATTAAATACTAATGGGCATCTATCTGAGAATCAATTGAATAGCTCTCATAGATGTCCATTAACATAGACGCCCACCAGGGGGCGCTGGCATCAATTGAAAATGTATACATTGAATAATCACTTTGATGTGATTCCTACAACATGTTTTAATGTTTTCTTTTACCATTTTGCTGTCGATTAAGTGCCTCATGCAGCATACTAAATAGGCTCCATGTATCACTCTGTGATCATAGATTGAACATTATCGTCCTATCATGTCAAATGTGTCAGTGTAAAAGTGCTCAGCTTCACGCTTTGAAGCTTTCGAGAACTCAACATTAACATGCATTTACAAAGGTAAAATAAATAGCAACAGCTTTTTCCTTCCCCACCTCCACCAAGCCCCCTCCCTTACTCTGTAGCCGAGAGATTAGAATGTGGTAGAAAGGCCAAGGCTAACTAGTGTCTTCAAACAAAAGTGTACACACATTAAAGCCATTAAACGTGCTTTAATGATTAGGAGGATAACTTATTCGGGATTTAAACGGTACAGAGGGCGAGTACTTCTGTAATAGGCATATTGGTTTAATCTGGTCATTTTTTAGTATGGTCATAAACATTAATTTTTAAGTGTCTCATAATTCCCTCTTTGAATCTGTTAATTGCCATGTGTAATACGGCACAAAGATAGATTTGTTATTTCTTTTCATAGTGGTGTACATCGTCTTCTGCTTGTTTGTATATCAAATACATAGGATAACCTGAAATAGAAACATGGGGTCTATTTACTAATAAGTAGTGATGCTCTGATTTTCTATTGCAGTTAATCAAAGTAACAGAAAACCCATGGTCATAGTGGGTGGAGCCCATACATTGGGCACCAACACAACCAGTACTTGCCTACTCTCCAGGAAGTTGCAGGAGACTCCTGGTTTTTGGGTCGTCCGCCGCACCACTGGAAGAGTAGGTAGATCTCTCACATTCAGCCATTTCCTAATGAAGCGGGCAGGGGATCGGGCACCGCAGGTGGGGCAGATGTAACATGTGGAGAGAGATTTAGAATTGGGTGGGTTATATTGTTTCTGTGCAGGGTAAATACTGGCTGCTTTATTTTTACACTGCAATTTAGATTTCAGTTTGAACACACCCCACCCAAATCTAAATCTATCTGCACATGTTACATCTGCCCCACCTGCAGTGCACATGGTTTTGCGCAGTTATGTGCTTTTTTTGGTTTGCTAACAAACGTGAATAAGGCACTATCTTTAGGTGTATGGCCAGTCTAATCAGTGAGAGGATATAGGAAAAAACGGGCGTGGCCACACACCAGAAGGGGTGTGGCCATGCACCAGAAGGGGTGTGGCCACTGAAAATGGCCCACAGTGCCAGTTACATTGCCCCACAGTGCCAGATACAATGCCCCACAGTGCCAGATACATGCCCCACAGTGCCAGATACATGCCCCACAGTGCCAGATACATGCCCCACAGTGCCAGATACATTGCCCCACAGTGCCGGATACATTGCCCCACAGTGCCGGATACATGGCCCCACAGTGCCGGATACATGGCCCCACAGTGCCGGATACATGGCCCCACAGTGCCGGATACATGGCCCCACAGTGCCGGATACATGGCCCCACAGTGCCGGATACATGGCCCCACAGTGCCGGATACATGGCCCCACAGTGCCGGTTACATTGCCCCACAGTGCCGGTTACATTGCCCCACAGTGCCGGTTACATTGCCCCACAGTGCCAGTTACATTGCCCCACAGTGCCAGATACAAGCCCCACACTGTGCCAGTTACATGCCCCACTGTGCCAGTTACATGCCCCACTGTGCCAGTTACATGCCCCACTGTGCTCTCCCCCCCCCCCCCCCCCGGTCACTCACCGCTTGCTCTGATATGTGAGGGGAGGAGAGCGCAGCGCCTCTCCTTCCCCTCACCGCTCCAGGTCTCCGGCGGCTGTGTGGCGCCGGTTCGCTAGCCAATCAGAGCTCGCGGACCGGCAGCCAATCAGGAGCCGGTCCGCAAGCTCTGATTGGCTAACGCCGCCGGAGACCGGACACAGCGCTGCTAGGGCTGACGGCGGCGGTGAGGGGAGGGAGAGACGGTGCGCTCTCCTCCCCTCACATTTCGGCTTGACGGGGGCGAGTGGGGCATGATAACCTGGCCGGCGGCGCCCCCCTCTCCTGGGCCTGCCAAAGTGCCCAGGGCACGTGCCCCACTCTCCCTACCCTAGATACGCCTCTGTGAGTGACACTGACACCTTGTAATTTCACTCACCACCAGTCTAACACACAGCTCGCTGGCGTCCTCCTCTGCTTAAGTTGATGGCAGGCGGGCGGCCGTGGCTGAAGGGGCGGCTGTCGTGGGGCTGAGCAGCTTGACCTTGCTGACGCCACACAGCTGGGCAGCATCAAGTGCTTTGCGGTGCTGTGTATGTAAGGGGGTGCTGGACATTAGGGGGTGCCTGAGCGCACCAGGCACACCCTGTGCGCACGCCTATGACTACTACTGTCAGAGCCATAAATATGGTGGTGGGGGCAGCAGGGCCGGAGCTTCCACTAGGCAGCTTTAGGCAGCTGCCTAGGGGCGCCGGGACCTGAGGGGGCGGCCTGCTACAGCTGCCTAAAAAAGGTAGCATAGTCCTACCTTTCACAGCCACTAATCCCCCAGAATGCGTATCTTACAGTAGCCGTGACTGATAAGCTCCTGTATTGCAGCCTCCAGCTCCACCTCCACCCGGCACAGGCAGTAAATTTGACAGCTCCTGGAGTCCTGGCTGGGGGTGACATGCGGCACTGCTCTTCATTCCAGGCTCTTTCACAGACTACTCAGTTCTAACTCTGCACTGCAGCCTGCAGGTAAGGTGGCTGCACAGTGCATTCTCTGCATTGATAAGAAAAGAGAGCGAGAGCAGCGGTGTGGTGAGGGGGTGGGGGGAGGAAATAAGGAGCAGGCATGCACACAGTCTGGGGGGATGAGCAGCAGCATGCACACAGCTTTTGGGGGGATAGAACAGCAGACATTTAACAGAGTAGGAAGGAGGGGGTGAGAGCAGCATGCCTTTCATCTGAAGGGTGGGTAGGGAGAAGGGGCAGAAGGCAGAAGTTTTGCCTAGGGTGCCGAGAAACCTTGCACCGGCCCTGGGGGGCAGCTGTGTAATATTATATGTACAGGGGGGAGCTGTGAGTGTTTTATGTATAGGAGGGATTGGTGTGTAATGTAATATGTATGGGGCGGACTGATATTTAGTATTCTATGTACAAGGGAGGCTGCTATGTAATGTGATATATGTACAGAGGGCCGGTATGTAGGAGAAGGCTGGAGAGGAGATGCTTCATCTCACTTTGGGAGGGGGGGGGGAATTTGGAAACACCCGTGATGCGCCTGTCCAGGGGTGGAGCTTAAGGCCTGCCCTCAACTTAGTGAAACACCCGCATTTGTGGTGAGTGGAGGAGCAAAATGGCTAATGGCAGTCATTTAGCCACACACCCTTTCCACATCCCCGCGATTGATGGTGATTTTTACACCATCTTGCCCGCTTCAATTGGAAGCGGGCAAAAAATCCCGAGCATCCTGCAGCTTCCGAGAGGGTAGGCAGGTATGGTGTAGTGTTATATGTACAGTGAGCTGATGTGTAGTGTGATATGCTCAGGGGAAGGCTGGTGTGTAAGCTCATATGTATGTTAGTGTGTAGTATTATATACACATGTGGGGGTGTGGTGTGTATTGTTATAAGCACAGGGGATGGGGAAGGTGTATAGCATTATGTGGACACGGGATAGGGCAGGTGTATAGCGTTATGTGGACAGGGGATGGGGCAGGTGTATTACAGTATGTCTCTGCATTGTTTGTTTCTGGAATGCTCCCTGTACTGTATATGTTCCTAAAATGCCTGCTTTTTGTGACTTTGTCTACCATTGAATGTTGTATTGCCCTCGCCTCACAATAAATTGGCTAATAATTTGGTGTGGTAGCACAGACTACTTTTGTGTTGACCCTAGCTACATATCATTTGCTCCCACCTACGTAACATCACTGTCTGATGTTTTTCCAGGTCCATTTCTTATTCCCAATCCCATTATATACAGTAGGTATCAGCTAACACAGCTCAGTACACTAGCAGTAAGTGTACACTCACTTTATGTAGTATGTGCTGATGGTCAGCTGACACGTTATTCTTTTGCCATGTCATATTGGTTTACTCAGCTGTAGAATATTGTATGCATTCTGGGGCGTGCTGCAAGGCCACACCCTTTCCCTACTGTACTACGCCCCTTTTGACACTTGCCTTTTAGGCATAATGGGAATAAGTCAGAGTTGTTAGCAAACCAAAAAAGCACACTAATGGGTAAAACCATGTTGCACTGCATGTGGGGCAGATGTAACATGTGCAGAGAGGGGGTCATTCCGAGTTGTTCGCTCGTTGCTGCTTTTCGCTGTACTGCGATTAGTCGCTTACTGCGCATGCGCAAGGTTCGCAGAGCGCATGCGCTTAGTTATTTTACACAAAAGTTAGGTATTTTACTCACGGCATAACGAAGCTTTTTCATCGCTGTGCTGATCGTAGTGTGATTGACAGGAAGTGGGTGTTTATGGGCGGAAACTGGCCGTTTTATGGGCGTGTGCGGAAAAACGCAGGCGTTCGAGTTGCAAAACGCAGGAGTGGATGGAGAAACGGGGAAGTGGTTGGGCAAACGCTGGGTGTGTTTGTGACGTCAAACCAGGAACGAAAAGGACTGAGCTGGTCGCAATGGCTGAGTAAGTCTTGAGCTACTCAGAAACTGCTAAGAAATTTCTATTCACAATTCTGCTAATCTTTCGTTTGCACTTCTGCTAAGCTAAGATACATTCCCAGAGGGCGGCGGCTTCGCGTGTGCAATGCTGCTAAAAGCAGCTAGCGAGCGAACAACTCGGAATCGCCCCCAGAGAGTAGATTTGAGTGGGGTGTGTTCAAACTGAAATCTAAATTGCATTGTAAAAATAAAGCAGTCAGTGTTTACCATGCACAGAAACAAAATAACCCACACAAATCTAAATCTCTCTGCACATGTTACATCAGCCCCACCTGCAGTGCAACATGTTTTTGGCCAATTGCAAAAATGTTTTTGTTTGGTAACTCTGGATAACCCCCTATCTCCCTACTTAAAAGTGTGTGTGTGTGGTGAATGCTCTTTCTTATGCTGCATTCATATCGCAAATGCCGGATCCTACCCGGTAAGAGAAACGTGTCCTTACCGGGTGGGATCTGGCATTTGCGCTCCTCTGCTGGCTTTCCGACCCGGCAATATACCGGGTCGGTTGCCATAGCAGCGGGGGGAGCAGCAGCAGCGGGGGTGGAGGCGGCGCTGGGAGATGAGCTCATCTCCTGCGCCGCCTCTCCCTATGCTGTGAATGGGAGCCGTGTCGCATCGGAATGGCTCCCATTCACACTGCACCTGACCCGGTAATCAACCCGGTAATAACCCTTCTTTTTTTACCGGGTTGAATTACCGGGTCAGGCGACCTGTTAATTCTGCAAAGGACCTTTCACATCGCACACTGACCCGTTTCGACACGTGTCGATACCGGGTTTTTAGTGCGATGTGAAAGGGGTATTACACAGGGCATCGACATGTCTAGTTACAGCTCTGAAAGTGTTTATTGTGTTTTAGTAAAATGGAAGAGTTACAGGGTTTTTTTTTGGGGGGGGGGGGGTTCATTTTTTTTTTTTTTTTTACTTTTGTCTGTTTGCAGATGGACAAATTATTGAAAATTTTCTTTTTCTTAAAAATTGGATTAAAAATACTTGAAAAAACTGTACTTTAATGTCACTGTAAACCATAATTATAGTTGTGTGGGTTTGTGAAGCACAATCCTCCAGAAATGTCATTAAAACATGATGAGGCATAACCAGAAAGAAAGTCACAGGAAAATAATCCTTTACTCACTGTACTGCCATGGCTAGCCAATTCATTTACATGGTCTGAAGATAATAATGAAAGGTTAAATATCTCAATATTATTATCAAACGTCTATGTCTATATCACTATTCTATGCTTCAAATATAAGAAGTATGTATTATATTTAGGAGGGAATTCAGGTAGCTGCAAAATCCCACAAAAAAGCCACTATTCATTTGTCCGTGAAATTTCTTTTCACCACCTCCTGAGCAGGAGAAACGTTGGGAAAAATCCCTATGTCAAGGTAAAAATGTCAGGATTTGTTTCAGAACCCCTGGGACACCCCCTTAGGCAATTAGAATTTTTTAAATATTTTTAAAGTGGCCAATAATGACATGTTATTTTTAGTGTGAAAAGTGCAAAATGATGGAAATTGGGGTACAAGGTATGGGATAGGTATATTTGGGGTGCTTTATGAGTGTTTTTATACTTGCAGGTGTGAGCAATCTGGGTTGTTGTTGTTGTTGTTGTTGTTGTTGTTTTTTTGGGGGGGGGTTAACTTTTTTTTTTAAATGGCCTAAAATGATCCAAATATATACTTATACCCATTTTATGTACCCCCACTGTAATCTGAGCACTTATTTTGCTGAAAAACGCTTGCTATCATTTTTTCACTTAAAAAAAATGCATATATCAGCCATTTGACACGATTAAGTAATGATCCCTAATACATTTCTAGACTGTTATCCTGTATTAGCTTAGCTTTTTTGTGGGTACAAGCAGATTTTTTTGGCATAAGATGTATAATATGTATCCCTCATTCTACCCTTTTACGTGCACACAATAATAGATCATTAAATGATTCTCAGTCATAATGGTAACAGATGGAAAACGGCAGTAGGAGGACACATTCCCAGGAAATCAGTTCTTTGGCAGATTCTCCATTTAATAACCGTTTTCCAAACCCCAAAACAATTAACGAAACTATTGTCATGCAAAAAAGCTGAAGGAGTTATTATATTATCTTCTATGATACCAGCACAATTCGTATTCTGCAAAATAGAGAAGGATGATAAGGACAGGTAAAATGTTTCATTGTTTTCTGCAAACTGATAGATTTGCAACAGTTTATAATAATAACAATAATAACTTTTACAGCAGTATTCTCCTAGGAAAGAAAGAGGTATTGGGGGCCATTCAATCCACAGCGATGACCATGAAGTGCCATAGAAACTCTGGAAATGCCTGCACCTGGCGGCCAGCAACATCATGCACTTTACCATGCATCCTATAGAGGTACGCAGGTAAATGTGGGATGATGGGCAGGGAGTAATATCACGACAGCCCTGCAGTATTCCCAGGAAATAAGCACCTACTCTGACAATGTTTTACTTTCCCCTCATGTATGTGTCATGTATTCTGAGTCTGACTCACACTCTATTTTTATCTTCAAAGTGGCAGATGCTAGTGCAGTGTGTGGATGGCAGTGTATGATGGAGAGAAGTTACCGGTCTTGGCGTTGAGCTTATATGCCCTGAAGTGTTATTCAATACACACATAACAAACATGACCTGAATAATTTATTTATTGTATCTATGCACAGTGATTGAGGTCTCTTTACATTGTTTTTATTTTAATTCTCACCACAGAAAACCTTATAGACTAGGATTCACATGAATGATGCAATATCCAAAGGTGCAGGGAGGATAGATAGAAAGTACCCGGGCCTGGAAGCTTTAGGGGCCCAGGAGTACAAGGGAGGTGTAACTATCTTCCTCTAAAGCTGCTACAGTCATGCCCATCTCGGTGGGCACTGTACTTGCTGAGTTCAGGACAGGGAAGAACCTCAGTGCCATATGGCCAACCCAAACCTTGTATGGAACCCACCCAGTGTGTCAGCAACTCCGACAACATCTCTTCATCTTCGAGGTCTAATACTTGAAATATAGGGGGTCATTCCGAGTTGATTGCTCGCTAGCAGTTTTTAACAGCCGTGCAAACGCTATGCCGCCGCCCACGGGGGAGTGTATTTTCACTTTGCAGAAGTGCGAACGCCTGTGCAGCAGAGCGCCTGCAAAAACATTTTGTGCAAAACAAGACCAGCCCTGTAGTTACTCTTCGTGTGCGTTGATTCTAACGTTGGTGGGTTGGCTTTTGACGTCACACAGCCGCCCAGTGTTCGCCCAGCCACGCCTGCGTTTTCCCCAGCACGCCTGTGTTTTTCCAAACACTCCCTGAAAACGGGATTAGCCTGATCGCTGCGCTGCGAACAACGGCAGCTAGCGATCAACTCTGAATGACCCCCATAGGCACTTGCAGCTTGTCTGAAATTTTGTCACCTCAAAAGTTGGATACCACAAAGTACTCTCCCTGTATAGTACAGTTGGCCAATCAGAATGATAGATTGGATGATATTCTTCTCAATATCTTTTCTCTTCAAGATCTGAAGTTTTAATCCCAGCCATGCACATATCAATTTTATATGCTGATCATTCAAATTGTTTGTCAGTGGGTAGCAAAAGGCGACATACAGTACAAGCACGGTTCCGCTTCGGAAGATTGACTTGTGCCCTGTGTACTTAGAAATGTCCCTTTTTAAGTTGCCTTTAGCAACTCCAATGTCTGAGTACATTCACACAGTCTGAAAGAGTTTAGTGAATGACTGAATAGTGATGTATTTCCCCCAGCACAACCAGCTAGATATAGTGGAATCTGCTCCTTGGGCTGCATAAACACTTCATACTGATGCTCTTATCTCGTACTGTAAGAGATGTATCAAATATTGCGAATAAATTGCAGGCATATCCCTCTTTGATAGCCTGTATACCAGTATTTTGATCGCTGGTATGCAGGATTATTTAACTGCTGGAAGTGGTCATGGTGATGTATAAACGTCCGGTCTCAGACCCTGGGGTCCATGGACTCGATTCAGTATGAGCTGCAGATTCCGCTAAAAAGCAGAATCTGCAACTGCTTCTATAGCGTGCTGGGGGTCGCCCAGCATGCCAATCAGCGGGCAGCAATACAATCGCAAAACAACTGCGATCGTATTGCTCAGGCAGGAATTAAAGATGACCCCCTGCAGACACCTGGAAAAAGGGGACCCTCAGCTATAAGCCTATGACACTTATACTCCTGGAGCCCTTGGGCAACTGCCCATTGAGCCCATACGAAAAGACGGCACTGGTGGAGAGAGATATTTTCTAGTTCAGAAGCCCCCTCTGTCTTATTTCCTGGTGCCCCTCTGACAGTTGGAGCTTGGGAGCAACTGCTTCTATTGTCTCTAGGAGTTATGCCACTGATGTAGTTAACTGCTTAATATGCTTCAGTAAACCCATGTATGACAAGGTCACACTGATTAGGATGAAATGTGTGTGCGTCAAAAGTTTTTACCTTTCCATGTTTAGTTTAGTTGCAGGAGTATGGGGTAGATGTACTAAACCTTGGTGAAATGTAAAGTGGAGAGAGATAAAGTACCAACCAATCAGCTCCCCAAGTGCTATGTTACAGGCTCTATTTGAAAAATGACAGGAGCTGATTGATGGGTAGTTTATTTCTCTCCACTTTATCTCTCTCCAAGGATTAGTACATCCAGTGCTAACCAAGGGTGGGGGACACGACACACGAATTACCAAGATTTGTCCCTGCTCTCCGAGTATACTCACCTGGCTCCAGCAAGCGTGTCTCCTTTGCGGCGACATCTTCCCAGTGACATTTTTTAAAAGATGGTGCTGCACCATGCAAGCAAAGGCTGCCTCACCAGCGAATAAGTCTGAATCAGTCCCAGAATATGGTTATCCATCAAAGGTCACCATCGATGGCTAATGGCTGGTTACCATTGGTGGAAACCTACTGATGGTTTGTGTCTTTGCATATGCAAACAAAAGGTGACCCAGAAGACAACCAATGGGACTCCACCTTCAAATGTAAACGCACTAATATTATTGGCAAAAACAATTGATGGTTTACACCAGGTTGGCTATGGAATCCCTGTATTAAGGATGCTAGCGGTCAAAATACTAACACTGGCATCCTAACAGCCTAACCCTTCCTCCCACTTACCCTTCCCCCCCACAGTTTAACCCTAACTCTCCCCCACACAGCCTATCCCTAACCCTCCCCCCACAGCCTAACCCTTATGATATTCTGATAGCTGTTGGGATTCTGCCGCCAAACCCCAGAGGCTAACCCTCTGTCTTCCTTACCCTCCCCCTGCAGTCTAACCATAACCCTCCCCCCCGCAGCCTAACCCTAACACACACAAAGGCCCCTCATCCCCTCCATAGCCTAACCTGAACCCTCCCCTCTTAGCCTAATCCTCCCGGCATACTTACGCTCGGGATTCCGGCTATCAGGATTCCGCCGCCTGTATAAACCATCAATTCACAACATGTAATGCTTCTGTCAGACTAATACAGAGAGATTGTGATGTAAAATGTGGCTGTGCATGAAACAACATTCCTACATCAAATGTAATTCCCTGTTACCCTATAAAAAGATTCTGGAATATATCTGCCTTTGTTGGTGTGTATAAATGTAAGCACTTCAGAGCTAGTGGTCTCACTTGCCAGTACACAGTCTGGGTTACCAGAGAACCACTGAATATTTCAGATGGTGCAGTACTGTATTTTATGGTTTGTTACTGCTTCATTGTTTTATAAGTACCTGCAATGCAGACAATATGTGAATATCCTGATACAGTCTAACTGTTAAATATAGGATTTAGTATGTTATTTATTTATCTCTGGTTCTTACACGTGTAGTGTTGTCACCTTGTTAAATATGATTTTGGACAAATAATAATTCTGTATCAAACACTTTACCAAGATGTTTTATATTATAGATAGATAGATAGATAGATAAAATGGAGGATAGCCCTACAGACAGGGCCGGCCTGACGCATACGCGGGCTACGCAGCCGTGCTGAGCGCCGGGCAGTAGAGGGCGCTGCTGCAGAAAGTGAGTCACAGTGACTCGCTGTCTACAGCAGCGGTGGCCAGCAAGCGGCTCGATCCGCTCCCGGCCACCGCTGCCTGGTGCGCACTGATGTCACCAGCAGCGGTGTCTATCTGAAATTCGGTGCCGGCCGTGAGCCAATCAGAGCTCGCGGACCAGCAGCTGAGGCTACTGATTGGCTGCCGGACAGCGAGCTCTGATTGGCTCACGGGCCAGCGGCGAATTGAAGATAGACACCGCCGGTGGAGACGGAGGGGTAGGAGAGGCGCACGCTGCGCTCTCCTCCTCTCACAGCAGCAGGTGAGCAGCACTTTTTTTTTTCAGGGGGGGGGGGCACTGTGGGGCTGTGTATCAGCACTGGGGGCATATCTGTCACTGTAGGAGGCACTGTGGGGACATGTGTATCAGCACTGAGGGCATATCTGGTGCTGTGGGAGGCACTGTGGGGACGTGCATCAGCACTGGGGGCATATCTGGCACTGTAGGAGGCACTGTGGGGGCATGTGTATCTGCACTGGGAACATATCTGGCACTGTGGGGGCATGTGTAGCAGCACTGGGGGCATATCTGGCACTGTGGGAGGCACTGTGGGGGCATGTGTAGCGGCACTGGGGGCATATCTGGCACTGTGGGGGCATGTGTAGCAGCACTGGGGGCATATCTGGCACTGTGGGGGCATGCGTATCAGCACTGGGGGCATATCTAGCACTGTGGGAGGCACTGTGGGGGCATGTGTAGTAGCACTGGGGGCATATCTGGCACTGTGGGGATATGTGTAGCAGCACTGGGGGCATATCTGGCACTGTAGGGGCATGCGTATCAGCACTGGGGGCATATCTGGCACTGTGGGGATATGTGTAGCAGCACTGGGGGCATATCTGGCACTGTAGGGGCATGCGTATCAGCACTGGGGGCATATCTGGCACTGTGGGAGGCACTGTGGGGGCATGTGTAGCAGCACTGGGGGCATATCTGGCACTGTGGGGATATGTGTAGCAGCACTGGGGGCATATCTGGCACTGTGGGGATA
This sequence comes from Pseudophryne corroboree, assembly GCF_028390025.1. Lineage (NCBI taxonomy): Eukaryota > Metazoa > Chordata > Amphibia > Anura > Myobatrachidae > Pseudophryne > Pseudophryne corroboree. Next base: position 281,696,457 of record NC_086449.1, read on the forward strand.
TGTGTAGCAGCACTGGGGGCATATCTGGCACTGTGGGGATATGTGTAGCAGCACTGGGGGCATATCTGGCACTGTGGGGATATGTGTAGCAGCACTGGGGGCATATCTGGCACTGTGGGGATATGTGTATCTGGCACTGGGGGCATATCTGGCACTGGGGCATCAGTCATCCACTATCTCAATTTCGCCCTGCTTCAGTCACCCATTATCTCCCTGTCAGCCCTGCCTCAGTCATTCACCATCTCCCTGTCACCCCTGCCTCACCAATAACCTATTATCTCCCTGTCACCCACTATCACCCTGTACCACGGGGAGTATCCCATCAAGGGGCGCCAAAATAGATTTTTGCTTACTATAAAATATAAGCTTGGGCCGGCCCTGCCTACAGACACAATGCTGCATGTAATACTGATACATAGGATAAAGGGCTTTATGTTCCAGCTCATAGACCATCTGGGGAGGCATAAAATACAGAATACTAGGGTAGAAAGAACTTCTGGCTGGCCAGGGACCCTCCTCCTACACCGAGGCTACCACCACGGCTGCAGCCCAGGGGAGAGAAATACAATGGGGTATGTACCGGACTGGAACACGTGGATCTGGGCCTGGAAGTCTCCTCCCACCCTCATGCCCACATCTGCAAAGGAAAACAGGAGACTGCTATAGCGGAGAAGGCCAGACAAACCCGGCCATACACTCACACTCACGCGGGAGGGGGGAACGGGGGAGGCTCATTCCCTCAGTCGGAGGCTACCACTGTACTCGTCGTTACTGCCGCTCTCCTCCGAGCAGTGTCCGTTCGAGGTGCTGGATGGGCTCTTGGTGCCGTTGGAGCGGCTCTTGGCCAGGAAGTCGGTGCTCCTGTCCATCATGCCCAGCATGGCGGCTCTCGGGGCAGTAGTCAGGGACTCCTTGGTAGTAGATAGATGGAGGTTCCAGGCTGCCAACAGCACACTCTCACACGCAGCCCCAGCACTCCACCAGGCGAGGGGTATCACTGCCACGGCCAAGCGGGTCCTGCCTACACCTCACACGGGCTCCCGGCGTGATCGGAGGGGGGAGTGGGGTTTTAGAAGACGGCGAGCCGTGGCCATGTGACAGGCAGCGATGCTGGCCGAGCCTGGGCTTATTCATCTCTGCAACCCCGAAAACTACGGATTTTTATATGTCACCCCCTTCCCACTCCCACCCCTAGGGGTGCTAGGGGGTGTCTTTTCCCCACAGTATTTCTCTAACGTCCTAAGTGGATGCTGGGGACTCCGTAAGGACCATGGGGAATAGCGGCTCTGCAGGAGACTGGGCACAAAAGTAAAGCTTTAGAACTACCTGGTGTGCACTGGCTCCTCCCCCTATGACCCTCCTCCAAGCCTCAGTTAGCTTTTTGTGCCCGAACGAGAAGGGTGCACACTAGGTGGCTCTCCTGAGCTGCTTAGTGAAAAGTTTAGTTTTAGGTTTTTTATTTTCAGTGAGACCTGCTGGCAACAGGCTCACTGCATCGAGGGACTAAGGGGAGAAGAAGCGAACTCACCTGCGTGCAGAGTGGATTGGGCTTCTTAGGCTACTGGACATTAGCTCCAGAGGGACGATCACAGGCCCAGCCATGGATGGGTCCCAGAGCCGCGCCGCCGGCCCCCTTACAGAGCCAGAAGACAGAAGAGGTTCGGAAAATCGGCGGCAGAAGAATTACGTAACAGTGTCAGCTCTGTATAAAAGACAGTGGTTGACATGAGACAGCCGGCTACTCAGCTTGTGCCTGTCCAGACGTCTCATAGGCCGTCAGGGGCTCTAAAGCGCCCGTTACCTCAGATGGCAGATATAGACGCCGACACGGATACTGACTCCAGTGTCGACGGTGAAGAGACAAATGTGACTTCCAGTAGGGCCACACGTTACATGATTGAGGCAATGAAAAATGTTTTACACATTTCTGATAATACGAGTACCACCAAAAAGGGGTATTATGTTCAGGTGAGGAAAAACTACCTGTAGTTTTCCTGAATCTGAGAAATTAAATGAGGTGTGTGATGATGCGTGGTTTTCCCCCGATAACAACTGATAATTTCAAAAATGTTATTGGCATTATATCCTTTCCCGCCAGAGGTTAGGGTGCGTTGGGAAACACCCCCTAGGGTGGATAAAGCGCTCACACGCTTGTAAGAACAAGGGCTCTACCCTCTCCTGAGATGGCCGCCCTTAAGGATCCTGCTGATAGAAAGCAGGAGGGCATCCTAAAAGGTATTTACACACATACTGGTGTTATACTGCGACCAGCAATCGCCTCAGCCTGGATGTGCAGTGCTGGGTTGGCGTGGTCGGATTCCCTGACTGAAAATATTGATACCCTAGATAGGGACAGTATATTATTGCCTATAGAGCATTTAAAAGATGCATTTCTATATATGCGTGATGCACAGCGGAATATTTGCCGACTGGCATCAAGTCTAAGTGCGTTGTCCATTTCTACCAGTAGAGGGTTATGGACACGACAGTGGTCAGGTGATGCGAATTCCAAACGGCATTTGGAAGTATTGCCTTATTAAGGGGAGGAGTTATTTGGGGTCGGTCTTTCAGACCTGGTGGCCACGGCAACAGCTGGGAAATCCACGTTTGTACCCCAGGTCGCCTCTCAACATGAGAAGACGCCGTATTATCAGGCGCAGTCTTTTCGTGGGCAAGCGGGCAAAAGGTTCCTCATTTCTGCCCCGTGACAGAGGGAGAGGAAAAAGGCTGCAGAAATCAGCCAGTTCCCAGGAACAGAAACCCTCTCCCGCCTCTGCCAAGCCCTCAGTATGACGCTGGGGCTTTACAAGCAGAATCAGGCACGGTGGGGGCCCGTCTCAATGAATTTCAGCGCGCAGTGGGCTCACTCGCAAGTAGACCCCTGGATCCTTCAGGTGATATCTCAGGGGTACAAATTGGAATTCGAGACGTCTCCCCCTCGCCGTTTCCTAAAGTCGGCTTTACCGATGTCTCCTTCTGACAGGGAGACAGTTTTGGAAGCCATTCACAAGCTGTATTCCCAGCAGGTGATAATCAAGGTACCCCTCCTGCAACGGGGAACGGGGTATTATTCCACACTGTTGTGGTACCGAAGCCGGACGGCTCGGTGAGACCGATTCTAAATCTAAAATCTTTGAACACTTACATACAGAGGTTCAAATTCAAGATTGAGTCACTCAGAGCAGTGATTGCGAACCTGGAAGAAGAGGACTACATGATGTCTCGGGACATCAAGGATGCTTACCTTCATGTCCCAATTTACCCATCTCACCAAGGGTACCTCAGGTTTATGGTACAGAACTGTCACTATCAGTTTCAGACGCTGCCGTATGGATGGTCCACGGCACCCCGGGTCTTTACCAAGGTAATGGCCAAAATGATGATACTCCTTCGAAGGAAGGGAATTTTAGTTATCCCTTACTTGGACGATTCCCTGATAAGGGTAAGATCCAGGGAACAGTTGGAGGTCGGTGTAGCACTATCTCAGGTAGTGTTGCGGCAGCACGATTGGATTCTCAATATTCCAAAATCGCAGCTGATTCCGACGACTCGTCTTCTGTTCTTAGGGATGATCCTGGACACAGTTCAGAAAAAGGTGTTTCTCCCGGAGGAGAAAGTCAGGGAGTTATCCGAGCTAGTCGGGAACCTCCTATAACCGAGCCAAGTCTCAGTACATCAATGAGATGGTTCTGGGAAAAATGGTGGCTTCCTATGAAGCAATCCCATGCGGCAGATTCCACGCAAGAACTTTCCAGTGGGACCTGCTGGACAAATGGTCTGGGTCGCATCTTCAGATGCATCAGCGGATAACCCTGTCACCAAGCACAAGGGTGTCTCTCCTGTGGTGGTTGCAGAGTGCTCATCTTCTAGAGGGCCGCACATTCAGGACTGGGTCCTGGTGACCACGGATGCCAGCCTGCGAGGCTGGGGAGCAGTCACACAGGGAAGGAATTTCCAGAGCTTATGGTCAAGCCTGGAGACATCACTTCACATAAATATCCTGAAGCTAAGGGCCATTTACAATGCTCTAAGCTCAGCAAGACCTCTGCTTCAAGGTCACCCGGAGTTGATCCATTCGGACAACATCACGGCAGTCACCCACGTAAACAGACAGGATGACACAAGAAGCAGAAGGGCAATGGCAGAAGCTGCAAGGATTCTTCGCTGGGCGGAAAATCATGTGATAGCACTGTCAGCAGTATTCATTCCGGGAGTGGACAACTGGGAAGCAGACTTCCTCAGCAGACACGACCTCCACCCGGGAGAGTGGGGACTTCACCCAGAAGTCTTCCACATGTTTATAAAACTCGACAAGTATTGCGCCAGGTCAAGGGACCCTCAGGCAATAGCTGTAGACGCTCTGGTAACACAGTGGGTGTACCAGTCAGTGTATGTGTTCCCTCCTCTGCCTCTCATAACCAAGGTACTGAGAATTATAAGATGGAGAGGAGTAAGCACTATTTCTCTAACGTCCTAAGTGGATGCTGGGGACTCCGTAAGGACCATGGGGAATAGCGGCTCCGCAGGAGACTGGGCACATCTAAAGAAAGCTTTAGGACTAACTGGTGTGCACTGGCTCCTCCCCCTATGACCCTCCTCCAAGCCTCAGTTAGATTTCTGTGCCCGACGAGAAGGGTGCACACTAGGGGCTCTCCTGAGCTTCTTAGTGAAAATTTTAGTTTTAGGTTTGTTATTTTCAGTGAGACCTGCTGGCAACAGGCTCACTGCATCGAGGGACTAAGGGGAGAAGAAGCGAACTCACCTGAGTGCAGAGTGGATTGGGCTTCTTGGCTACTGGACATTAGCTCCAGAGGGACGATCACAGGCCCAGCCTGGATGGGTCCCGGAGCCGCGCCGCCGGCCCCCTTACAGAGCCAGAAGAGCGAAGAGGTCCGGAAAAATCGGCGGCAGAAGACGTTCCTGTCTTCAATAAGGTAGCGCACAGCACTGCAGCTGTGCGCCATTGCTCTCAGCACACTTCATACTCCGGTCACTGAGGGTGCAGGGCGCTGGGGGGGGCGCCCTGAGACGCAATAAAACATGATAAAAATACCTTACATGGCAAAAAATACATCACATATAGCTCCTGGGCTATATGAATGCATTTAACCCCTGCCAGAATATACAGAAAAACGGGAGATAAGGCCGCCGAAAAGGGGGCGGAGCCTATCTCCTCAGCACACTGGCGCCATTTTCCCTCACAGCTCAGTTGGAGGGAAGCTCCCTGGCTCTTCCCTGCAGTCACTACACTACAGAAAGGGTTAAAAAAAGAGAGAGGGGCACTAATTAGGCGCAGTATTAAAACATACAGCAGCTATAAGGGGAAAAACACTTATATAAGGTTATCCCTGTATATATATATATATAGCGCTCTGGTGTGTGCTGGCATACTCTCCCTCTGTCTCCCCAAAGGGCTAGTGGGGTCCTGTCCTCTATCAGAGCATTCCCTGTGTGTGTGCTGTGTGTCGGTACGTTTGTGTCGACATGCATGAGGAGAAAAATGATGTGGAGACGGAGCAGAGTGTCTGTAACAGTGATGTCACCACCTAGGGGGTCGACACCTGAGTGGATGTACTGTTGAAAATTACGTGACAGTGTCAGCTCTGTATAAAAAAACAGTGGTTGACATGAGACAGCCGGCTACTCAGCTTGTGCCTGTCCAGACGTCTCATAGGCCGTCAGGGGCTCTAAAGCGCCCGTTACCTCAGATGGCAGATACAGACGCCGACACGGATACTGACTCCTGTGTCGACGGTGAAGAGACAACCGTGATTTCCAGTAGGGCCACACGTTACATGATTGAGACAATGGAAAATGTTTTATACATTTCTGATAATACGAGTACCACCAAAAAGGGGTATTATGTTCGGTGAGGGAAAAACTACCTGTAGTTTTCCTGAATCTGAGAAATAAAATGAGGTGTGTGATGATGCGTGGGTTTCCCCCCGATAACAATTGATAATTTCTTAAAAAGTATTGGTGTATACCCTTTCCCGCCAGAGGTTAGGGTGCGTTGGGAAACACCCCCTAGGGTGGATAAAGCGCTCACACGCTTGTAAGAACAAGGGCTCTACCCTCTCCTGAGATGGCCGCCCTTAAGGATCCTGCTGATAGAAAGCAGGAGGGCATCCTAAAAGGTATTTACACACATACTGGTGTTATACTGCGACCAGCAATCGCCTCAGCCTGGAGGTGCAGTGCTGGGTTGGCATGGTCGGATTCCCTGACTGGAAATATTGATATCCTAGATAAGGATAGTATATTATTGCCTATAGAGCATTTAAAAGATGCATTTCTATATATGCATGATGCACAGCGGAATATTTGCCGACTGGCATCAAGTATAAGTGCGTTGTCCAATTCTACCAGTAAAATGGTCAGGTGATGCGGATTCCAAACGGCATTTGGAAGTATTGCCTTTGAAAAGGGACATTTGGGGTCGGTCTTTTAGACCTGGTGGCCACGGCAACAACTGGGAAATCCACGTTTGTACCCCAGGTCGCCTCTCAAAATAAGACGCCGTATTATCAGGCGCAGTCCTTTGTTGGCAAGCGGACAAAAGGTTCCTCTTTTCTGCTCGTGACAGAGGGAGAGGAAAAAGGCTGAAGAGATTAGCCAGTTCCCAGGAACAGAAACCCTTTCCCGCCTCTGCCAAGCCCTCAGTATGACGCTAGGGCCTTACAAGCTCAGGCACGGTGGGGGCCCGTTCTCAATGAATTTCAGTGCGCAGTGAGCTCACTCGCAAGTAGACCCCTGGATCCTTCAGGTAATATCTCAAGGGTACATATTGGAATTCGAGACGTCTCCCCCTCGCCCTTTCCAAAAGTCGGCTTTACCGACGTCTCCCTCTGACAGGGAGGCAGTTTTGGAAGCCATTCACAAGCTGTATTCCCAGCAGGTGATAATCAAGGTACCCCTCCTGCAACAGGGAACGGGGTATTATTCCACACTATTGTGGTACCGAAGCCAGACGGCTCGGTGAGACCGATTCTAAATCTAAATCTAAAATCTAAAATCTTTGAACACTTACATACAGAGGTTCAAATTCAAGATTGAGTCACTCAGAGCAGTGATTGCGAACCTGGAAGAAGGGGACTACATGATGTCTCGGGACATCAAGGATGCTTACCTTCATGTCAAAATTTACCTTCTCACCAAGGGTACCTCAGGTTATGGTACAGAACTGTCACTATCAGTTCAGACGCTGCCGTAGGGATGGTCCACGGCACCCCGGGTCTTTACCAAGGTAATGGCCGAAATGATATCCCTTTGAAGGAAGGGAATTTTAGTTATCCCTTACTTGGACGATTCCCTGATAAGGGTAAGATCCAGGGAACAGTTGGAAGTCGGTGTAGCACTATCTCAGGTAGTGTTGCGGCAGCACGATTGGATTCTCAATATTCCAAAATCGCAGCTGGTTCCGACGACTTGTCTTCTGTTTCCTAGGGATGTTCCTGGACACAGTCCAGAAAAAAGGTGTTTCTCCCGGAAGAGAAAGCCAGGGAGTTATCCGAGCTAGTCAGGAACCTCCTAAAACCGAACCAACTCTCAGTGCATCAATGCACAAGGGTTCTGAAAAAAAATGGTGGCTTCCTACGAAGCAATCCCATTCGTTAGATTCCACGCAAGAACTTTCCAGTGGGACCTGCTGGACAAATGGTCTGGGTCGCATCTTCAGATGCATCAGCGGATAACCCTGTCACCAAGCACAAGGGTGTCTCTCCTGTGGTGGTTGCAGAGTGCTCATCTTCTAGAGGGCCGCAGATTCGGCATTCAGGACTGGGTCCTGGTGACCACGGATGCCAGCCTGCGAGGCTGGGGAGCAGTCACACAGGGAAGGAATATCCAGGGCTTAGGGTCAAGCCTGGATACATCACTTCACATAAATATCCTGAAGCTAAGGGCCATTTACAATGCTCTAAGCTTAGCAAGACCTCTGCTTCAAGGTCAGCCGGTGTTGATCCAGTCGGACAACATCATGGCAGTCACCCACGTAAACAGACAGGGTGGCACAAGAAGCAGGAGGGCAATGGCAGAAGCTGCAGGGATTCTTCGCTGGGCGGAAAATCATGTGATAGCACTGTCAACAGTATTCATTCCGGGAGTGGACAACTGGGAAGCAGACTTCCTCAGCACGACCTCCACCCGGGAGAGTGGGGACTTCACCCAGAAGTCGTCCACATGATTAAAAAACTCGACAGGTATTGCGCCAGGTCAAGAGACCCTCAGGCAATAGTTGTAGACGCTCTGGTAACACCGTGGGTGTACCAGTCAGTGTATGTGTTCCCTCCTCTGCCTCTCATACCCAAGGTACTGAGATTGATAAGATGGAGAGGAGAAAGCACTATATTCGTGGCTCCGGATTGGCCAAGAAGGACTTGGTAACCAGAACTTCAAGAGATGCTCACGGAGGATCCGTGGCCTCTACCTCTAAGAAGGGACCTGCTCCAGCAAGGACCCTGTCTGTTCCAAGACTTACCGTGGCTGCGTTTGACGGCATGCCGGTTGAACACCGGATCCTGAAGGAAAAAAGGCATTCCGGATGAAGTCATCCATATCCTGATCTAAAGCCAGGAAGGATGTAACCGCAAAAACATTATCACCGCAATTGGCGAAAATATGTTGCTTAGTGCGAGGCCAGTAAGGCCCGGCGGAGGAAATTCAACTGGGTCGATTCCTACATTTCCTGCAAACAGGAAAAGCCCATTCCACAAGGAAGGTGGGCTCATCTTGGGCGGCTGCCCGAGGGGTCTCGGCTTTACAACTTTGCCGAGCAGCTACTGGGTCAGGGGCAAACACGTTTGCTAAATTCTACAAATTTGATACCCTGGCTGAGGAGGACCTGAAGTTCTCTCATTCGGTGCTGCAGAGTCATCCGCACTCTCCCGCCCGTTTGGGAGCTTTGGTATAATCCCCATGGTCCTTACGGAGTCCCCAGCATCCACTTAGGACGTTAGAGAAAATAAGAATTTACTTACCGATAATTCTATTTCTCATAGTCCGTAGTGGATGCTGGGCGCCCATCCCAAGTGCGGATTGTCTGCAATACTTGTACATAGTTATTGTTACAAAAATCGGGTTATTATTGTTGGGAGCCATCTTTTCAGAGGCTCCTCTGTTATCATACTGTTAACTGGGTTCAGATCACAAGTTATACAGTGTGATTGGTGTGGCTGGTATGAGTCTTACCCGGGATTCAAAATCCTTCCTTATTGTGTACGCTCGTCCGGGCACAGTATCCTAACTGAGGCTTGGAGGAGGGTCATAGGGGGAGGAGCCAGTGCACACCAGTTAGTCCTAAAGCTTTCTTTAGATGTGCCCAGTCTCCTGCGGAGCCGCTATTCCCCATGGTCCTTACGGAGTCCCCAGCATCCACTACGGACTATGAGAAATAGAATTATCGGTAAGTAAATTCTTATTATTCGTGGCTCCGGATTGGCCAAGAAGGACTTGGTAACCGGAACTTCAAGAGATGCTCACGGAGGATCCGTGGCCTCTACCTCTAAGAAGGGACCTGCTCCAGCAAGGACCCTGTCTGTTCCAAGACTTACCGCGGCTGCGTTTAACGGCAGGGCGGTTGAACGCCGGATCCTGAAGGAAAAAGGCATTCCGGATGAAGTCATCCCTATCCTGATCAAAGCCAGGAAAGATATAACCGCAAAACATTATCACCGCATTTGGCGAAAATATGTTGCGTGGTGCGAGGCCAGTAAGGCCCCGACGGAGGAATTTTCAACTAGGTCGATTCCTACATTTCCTGCAAACAGGAGTGTCTATGGGCCTGAAATGGGGGTCCATTAAGGTTCAAATTTCGGCCCTGTCAATTTTCTTCCAAAAAGAACTAGCTTCAGTCCCTGAAGTTCAGACGTTTGTGAAAGGGGTGCTGTATATACAGCCTCCTTTTGTGCCTCCAGTGGCACCTTGGGATCTAAATGTAGTTTTTGGGTTCCAAAAGTCACATTGATTTGAACCACTTAAATATGTGGAGTTAAAATATCTCACATGGAAAGTGGTCATGCTGTTGGCCCTGGCCTGGGCCAGGTGCGTGTCAGAATTGGCGGCTTTATCCTGTAAAAGCCCTCATCTGATTTTCCATTCGGACAGGGCGGAATTGAGGACTTGTCCTCAGTTTCTCCCTAAGGTGGTTTTCAGCGTTTCACCTGAATCAACCTATTGTGGTGCCTGCGGCTACTAGGGACTTGGAAGACTCCAAGTTGCTAGACGTTGTCAGAGCCCTGGAAATATAGGTTTCCAGGACGGCTGGAGTCAGAAAATCTGACTCGTTGTTTATTCTGTATGCACCCAACAAGCTGGGTGCTCCTGCTTCTAAGCAGACTATTGCTCGTTGGATTTGTAGTACAATTCAGCTTGCACATTCTGTGACAGGCCTGCCACAGCCAAAATCTGTAAAAGCCCATTCCACAAGGAAGGTGGGCTCATCTTGGGCGGCTGCCCGAGGGGTCTCGGCTTTACAACTTGCCGAGCAGCTACTTGGTCAGGAGCAAATACGTTTGTAAAATTCTACAAATTTGATACCCTGGCTGAGGAGGACCTGGAGTTCTCTCATTTGGTGCTGCAGAGTCATCCGCACTCTCCCGCCCGTTTGGGAGCTTTGGTATAATCCCCATGGTCCTTACGGAGTCCCCAGCATCCACTTAGGACGTTAGAGAAAATAAGAATTTACTTACCGATAATTATATTTCTCGTAGTCCGTAGTGGATGCTGGGCGCCCATCCCAAGTGCGGATTGTCTGCAATACTGGTACATAGTTATTGTTACCAAAAAAATCGGGTTATTACTGTAGTGAGCCATCTTTTCTAGAGGCTCCTCTGTTATCATGCTGTTAACTGGGTTTAGATCACAAGTTATATGGTGTGATTGGTGTGGCTGGTATGAGTCTTACCCGGGATTCAAAATCCTTCCTTATTGTGTACGCTCGTCCGGGCACAGTATCCTAACTGAGGCTTGGAGGAGGGTCATAGGGGGAGGAGCCAGTGCACACCAGGTAGTTCTAAAGCTTTACTTTTGTGCCCAGTCTCCTGCGGAGCCGCTATTCCCCATGGTCCTTACGGAGTCCCCAGCATCCACTACGGACTACGAGAAATAGAATTATCGGTAAGTAAATTCTTATTTTTTTTTACAGATTGCAAGTCATATGTTTACCAAGTTTGGTGTAAATTGCTCCAGGCATTCCAGAGTTATGCTGGAACATATATATATATATATATATATATATATATATATATATATATATATATATATGTGTGTGTGTGTGTTTATAGTTACACATCCAACTTGCATACAACTAAAATGTGCTAAATTGAGATGCAGTGTGGCATTTAGGACAGAGCTGTGCCCATTTATAATCGGAAGGGCTGCAATTCTATATACACATGCATATTCACATACGTTGTTTGGTCGAATGAAATGTATGACTGAGGCTGGCTTTCCCAGGTATGCTGGTATCTACAGAAGTGTCTTGGAGGGCAGTATCTGGAAAATAGCCACAAGTTGGACAGGCTTCATTAAGGATATAGTATTTGCAGTTTGTGTCACTCCAGTTTCTACTGACGTACATTCAGTTACATGCACATTACAGATAGACATACTGTATGGGTACAGTTTGGGTTTGCTAAGAGAAAAAAATAGAGACAAGTAACGCTTCAAACTTTTCATCCCTGTTTTCTGTTGCAAAATGAAAGGATTGCAAATCAACAATACTAGATTTATAAAGACTGCAAACCACATCTAACATGATAACATAGTAGGTTTGTTTGTTTGTTTGTTTGTTTTTACAAAATGTAGGCTATGGAAGATTGTATCAGACATGAGCCGATACAATCATTTGTAGCCAGATAGTAATGGTCTTTCCTGTGGCAGATTGGAACTAGACCTCAGACAGTCATGTACAAGTTAATATAACACCCAAGTGCCCTCTTGGCTGTGTTCCTAGTTATAGATTTGGTGGAGATGCAGACTCACTTTAATTCATTTTGACACAATGAGATGGTTTGCAATAGTTAACCCAAGACAGATTGGCAATAACTGATACTTTTAACAACTCTGTGAACTTTTTGTAACACATGTAATCTAATGTTGCACCCTCCAGCACATCTTGTACCGAAAGATAAGCTTTTACTGTTCTCCTCTCAATTCTTTTTTTTTTTTTTTGGAACACCAATTTACATATCCAAACTTTTTCCATTTTTTCTCTAATACAGATGTGTCCCCACACACCTTTGCTGAAAAGGGTTGCATGGCGTGTATCGCGGCAACGCCACACCATCGTAGTCCTAATTTCTGTTAAAATTTGCAGGTGCGTGCCTACGTATGCCTCTGGGAATGCCGCTGAGGAAAACACTAAACCGCAGGTGGCGGGAGCATACCTGCCCGCTATCCATGCCCGTTGACTTCCCCTCCATCTGTAGGGCAGCAGGAACGTCTTTCTCCCGCTGCCTGCATACGCATAGCGATTCTCTTAATGCATGTGCATACGCACCGCAGGCAAAGATGTGTAAGGACACATCTGTATGCTACAAAGCCAGTTATATCTCTCACTGCCATCTTATTTGCTAGCTGTAACAAATGAGACATAATTTCCTGATTCAATAATTAATTGAAAAAATAATTATTGCAGGTCATAGTTGCCAACTTTCTAGCTTTATTAATAGTTTTATCTATGCAAATCTATATATAGCTATATATGGATAAATATAATATGTAAAATGCATATGTACAATATAATATGATAAAGGAAGGGAGTGCTACAATATTATAATATGTACGACGGTGTGCAATAAATTTCTGGATGCGCAAAAAGTATTGTATTTACAAAGAAAGTGAATGTCACAGTTTTTCAAAGTATTCACCAGAGAAGTCCACGAATCCCAAGTAGGGGCGTAACTCCCAGAGACATTGGAGGCACTAGCCGCCAGGCTCCAGCTGTCTCGAGGGGCACCCAGGAGGAAAGTCCAAGAGGGCTGTTGAACTAGGGCAGATCGCTCTCCACTCATTTGATAGTGATTTGTGACAGTTGCTACTAACTGCTATCCTTGCACACAAACCCCCTTTGTAGCCCCCCTTGATATGAAAAGTCCTGGAATGTGTGTGATAGTAGCAGCAGTAGCAGAGCGGAGCAGATCAAAGTGTGTATATAGTGTGTCTTATATGATGAAAAAAAGGAGAGCAGAAGGTGTGCATTATTTGTTAAAATAAAACAATTGTGAGAGATAAAATACCAATCACTCAGCTTCTAACTTACTTTTCAAACACAGTCTGTAACATGTAAGTCAGAAACTGATTGGCTGGTACTTTAACTCTCACAATTTTATGTCTCACCAAGCTGTGATAAAATGCCTCCCTCAGGGTTCTAATATTATAATTATTATCTAATTATTATCATTTGCAGCCAGCACCCAAAAAAATAAAAAGATTCCTTATCTCCATAATTAGCTGCTTTAAGGAATCTTTATTTTCCCAGATGTACTATTGGCAAGTCACTGCCATGGGGGCTTCAATAGGAGCCAATCCTGATGAACATGGAAAATAATGTGATCGCATTGTGACCACATTACTTCCTCCTTTGCTCCCTCAGCTGTGCTACGGTGCATGTGCCAATAGATGCCACTGGGGGGAGGGGGGGGGGGTACCACCTTCTATTTTGCCTCCTGGCACCTGGTATGAACTTATGCCCCTGATCCAATGCATTTCACTTTTCATTTGTGAGGACACAAAGAAGTCGCAGGAGGTCATGTCTGGGCTGTAGGCAGATGACCAAGCTCCTGGATACATTGGCCAGAAAATCCACCACTTTCCTGGACTTGTGGGCAGGTGTGTTGTTGTGATGGAGAAGAGCAGAGTTCTTGGATGGCGCCTGAAAATGCTGCTATCACTTGCAGCAGACATTGGTTGGCGTACCAATCCCCAGTGATGTTGCACTGCTGCACAAGTGGTATGGTAGCTACATGGCCACAAAAACAGTCACCATCTGCTGTGCTCATGTCAGGACTTCTATGGTGGTGCACTGGGGTCCACTGGGCTGACTGTTGTTTGGGCTCGGGGTCGAAACTATAGATACAGGATTAATCTCCACTAATGATCTTCCAGACAGCGTTTAAGGACTGCCATCAAATCTGGTTGGCCTGCATGGCAGACACAGGTCGGCCGGAGAGCTCCTCATCTTCCAGGGTCTGTCTCAAACACCGAAATTCTGCAAACCACTCAAACACAGTTGTTCAGGGAGTAGCTTCCTCCCCAAAGGCAGCTTGCAGTCGGTCAAAACACTCCTGCTGTCGCAGACTACTCTTGCAGCTCTCCAGTGGTCTCTCTTGAGCTCCATAAAAAGTTCCCGAAGGAAGTTAAATGCTGACTTCTTCAGTGCGCAGTGCTGCTTAAATACAGTTCTGTGCCTTGACATTTCACAAGAACCTTAAAGATTACAGTTCACAACCAGACAGTCAGATTGTGTCTACTCTACCTATGCACTGCACATCCGGAAACGTATTGCACACCCCTCATATATGTAATTTACAAAGCTATTAATCACACAGGGGGAGGAGTGAAGAGAGTGGAGAAGTGAGCCAGTGGAGAAGTAGCCCATGGCAACCAATCAGCATTGAAGTAACATTTATAATTTGCATACTATAAAATTATACAGAACAGCTGATTGGTTGCCATGGGCAACTTCTCCACTGACTCACTTCTTCACTCTTTTCACTGCTTGGTACATCTCCCCCTCAGTATAATAGGCCCTACACACTGGGCGATATAACTGAAAGATATGAACGAGATACCGTTCATATCTTTCAGTGTGGAGGCAGCAATGATGAACGATGCGTGGCCCCGCGCTCGTTCATCGTTTGTGCCCCGTCGCTTGTGCATGAAGGCCAATATGGACGATCTCGTCCATATTTGCCTGCACTGCTATGGAGCTCCGTCACTGCCCCCCCACCCCCTCCCGCCACCGCCGGGTCGCCCGGATTTGCTGTCGGGCAGCTCGGCGGCGGATCGCATAGTGTGTAGGGCCCTTAAGTCTTTCTACACAATCTCATAATAAACCTCATAATTTATTTGAAGAGCAAAACGGAGCACTCCACACAGCTAGCAGCCAATATAATAAATCATGCAAATAAACAACTCCTACATGAAACAGAGCGTGAGGTTGACGAAGAAGGTGTAGACATGAGACAGAGCGCCTGATTCTGAGTTTGGAATAAAGACATTAATTATACTACATGCAAAAAATAAATGTATTGCACCCCTTGCGTTGTAACATGGTTTGTCCAGATGCATAGTTACTTGTTCTTTTCAGCATTACTCCTATCTCAGAATCAGGACCACAGTGTAGATAATGCCCTTCTGTTTAAATAGATATACCGATCTGGTTATGAATCCACAGAATACTAGGCCCATTTGGCTCCATATGTTTTTAAAAATTTGCCTTAATGTTCACATTCAACTTACATGGCTAAAGCCATACTGATGCTAAATAGTGTTCATTGCTGACACCTAGTGGCAACATACAGGCTGGAACAATTATTACATACTTCCCAACCATTCCGATTTTGGTGAGACAGTCCCACTTTTCGAGCACTGTCCCACCATCTCACCTGCATGCTGCAGTGTCTCGCTATTGTGGCAGTGGGGCGGTTGGGAATCTCCACTTACCCACTGCTCTGTCTATCAGAGCAAGCTGTGAAAAAATGCTGCGTGCATGCCTTAGGCATCTATTCATAGGAGAAAGGGACTTGGCATGCCCAGCAGCTCCCACAGGAATGACCCCGTGATGAAAATGGAGCGTGACTTACAGACAGATAATTTCCCACTAGGCCATATTCCCTTACCATTGGAAGCTTTTCATTAGAGGTTCAGGTCTCTACCATATGATCCTACTGCCAGACCTTGGGTCCTGGCCCAGAAATTGGCTGATATCGCATTTAAAGGTCTGAGCAGCATACCTTTGTCCAGTTGGTAGAACTAATTATGTTGGAACAGTTCGACTGCATAGACTGGGAATTCGGAGTCCGCTGTCCAGCTAGTGGAAAATGCTTTGCTTAAATAGGTCGGAGTCTCCCTCCCGTTCTTCGCAGCGAAACTTGTACAAGTAGTCACCAGGCTTGGATTTGTATAGGCTCCAGTTCCCTCATCAGACGATGTCCCCACAAAAATCCAGATCCACAGTTTTGCACTTTCCTAGTCCTGGAAATCATTCTACATGGAAGGCAATCTGGGGTTTGGGAGTTTCTCCCTCTCAGGTGTATTGTTCTTCATGTGGCCAATCTGGGCATCAATAATGGCAGTGTCTGCAGATGGACTGCTCCCTTTCCATTGTCTTTTCCATCGATGAAACATGCCTGTCCCACCTTTCTAGTACAGCTGCGATTACAGGTGGAAACAGACCGGTCAAAGGTTTGGTGGACTCTTGCTCCACTAGTACAGTAAGTTATTACAAAAGGACTTTCTTCTCTCAGAGTGATAGCTCACATTTGCTGTGTGCAGAGTGATGCTTGGGCCTACCCTGCTACTGTGATCCTTTTATGACAGTCAGAGTAAAGACTACTAAATTGTAAAATGTGGGTGTGTTTCCAGGGTTTCAAGACCTTGTGTTAATCGGTTGTGACTGACCTCACTTTTGTCTTGCCTGATGGCAGGTACCTGCCCAGGTGGCTGTAATGACCCTTGGAGAAACGTTTCCCTTCTCCCCAGATTTGTTGTGGTCTCGGATAAAGTCCCCCAAATCTAAGAGATAACAGAGGAGCGATCACATAGACTGGCTTACTAGCAATGTTAATGTGCCTGTTAATGTTGATTGGTACAACAATGTTAATGTGCCTCCTAAGGCTAATTCATTTTACCAAGATGTTGCGCATATTAATGCTGAAATATTTAGGTGTAATGTGTCTAGCAGCCAGCTGGGTGTCTGTGACCAGACATTACTGTAGTAGTGGTGATAGTGTTGAGGAGCAGATAAGTAGAATCAGAGTCTGACTGGCCCACAGGGGAACAGGGGAACCACCGGTGGGCCCCACTTCCTGTGGGCCCTCCTCCTCCTCTAGGGATCAGGTTCCAGACTTTATCCAGGTGCACTTGAATTATGCATTATACATATGTTACATTATACTTTACAAGAATATGGTTTATTATATATTTACCATTGGGCACAGAAAATGTACTCTTTAATAGTTAGCCAAACCTCTGTGGTGGCTGGCCATGCCCCCACTTGAGCCTGGCCACGCCTTTAAGCATGGGCCTCTACAACAGCATCCCTCCCGGTGGGCCCTTCATACTCCAGTCCGACACTGAGTAGAATCAACAAAGAGGTGTTAATCCTTTCCCTTGGACCTCAGACTGATTTAAGAAAGGCAGGGAACACCCTGCTCTAAAAAGGCCCTCAAAAATGTACTTTAAGTAGATGTCCTGTTGCCCCATATAACTGAATTAATATATCCCTTTTTTATGTTGTTGCAAGAGATGTTGTGTCACCTAAACAAGTACAGACAGGGGAGGTGGTACAGCAATAGTGGTGCCAACCCTTTTTCAAATGCATTGTTTTATTTTTAGCCCATGCAATTCCTTGAAACAAGAGGTGCAAGTGTGTCTCAGAGTGGAGATTGGGAATGTTGTAGGGTGTGTTAGTGTAGGTGGGAGTAAGGTAAGCTCTAATAAAGATAAAGATGGGTTTTAAGTGAGCATTTAAAAATGTGAAGAGTGCGAGAGAGATCAATCAGTTATGGTAGAAAATCCCAAAAGTGGATATCAGCACAAGCAGTCTTGTAGGCGGGAGTGAAAGGTGGTTACCATAGACAAGAGGTAGATTTAATAGGTTTGCAGATGTATGTAGTGGTGATGTTTTTAGGGCTTTGTAGCCAAGAGTGAGCAGTTTTTAATAGGATTTTGGAAAACTCAGGGAGCCAGTGTCGGGATTTGCAATTGATATGTCAGATGTGGTGTGGTGAGTTAGGTACTGTCTTGCTATGGCATTTAAAATGGATTGAAGTGGACATAGATGGGTGATGGAAATACTACATAGTCTAAATGGGTGATGGTGAGAGAGTGGGAAGAATTTGGCAGCATCTTACATAAGAAAGAGAAATATCCTGGCAATATTTCTAAGGTTGTGGTGAAAGGGCTTGGACAGAGACTGGATATGAGAAGTAAAGACAATTGTGACCACCAAGCAGTCACTTGGGAGATTGAAGAAGTATTGTTATTTATGGTGAGGGAGATTTGAAGGGTGGTAGTAACTCTCAGAGGAGGGATGCATAGTACCTGGGCCAGAAAAAGAGCTATAGCCATGCCCTTAATATTGTATGGCTACACCTCCTCCACTGCACTAAAGCTTTGCGGCAGCCTCGATGTGCACAATGGGGAGTAGCAATAACCCCTTAAAGTATTGGAGCCTGGAACTTTTCATGGCAGCCCTGAGCATTGGGAAGATGGAAGAGGGACAATATAGAAGGAGTGAAGTTAGGAGTAGAGATGTAGATTTGGACGCTGAATAAGTGTATTAGAGGCTAATTCAGGTTGAATAGCAAATAGTGATCCAACCGGAATTTTTACGATCACCCCGCAATTGTGTCCAAATGCAAATAGAGTATGGGGTTGTACAGGAGATGTTGATCAACACTGTTGAAAGCAACAGGGATTTAGGAGAATTGGAGTATGGAGAAGTGACCATTAGACTTTGCTGTACGTAAACCATGAATCATTTTTGTGAGTGCAGTCTCAGTGTAATGTAGGGGGTCAGGGCCGGATTAAGGGGTGGAGGTGGGGCTACAGGGGTGGTCACCCGGGGCCCCTACACATGGGGGTGCCCAACACAGGGTCAATCTGACCCTGCAATTACTAAGAACACAGACTGCATACAGCACAGAATGCCTCCTGAGTTCCCTCATCACCAGCACATGGCACATCGCGCCTGTGCCCCTGATGAGGTGCTTAGGGGCGGCTATGCCCTGCAATGCAGAGCACAGAGCCAGAAGCATGCTGCCATGGGAGGTGAGTACCTGGGTTTCCCCAGGGCTCCCACAAGCCTTAATCTGGTCCTGTTGGGGGCAAAACCTTAATTGCAGAGAGTCAAGAATGGTGTGAGAGGAGAGAATATGGGATAGGTGCTTGCCTACAAACTAAAAATAGTGTACAAAGAGGAGGAGAAAAATGTGCCATAGATTGAAGAGACAGGCCAGCTTGAGAGATGGTTTCTTTTGGATTGCTGAGATGAACGTGTGTTTTCAGTGGACTAATGGAGGATTGAAATGTGTCATTGAAGAGCGTCAGATAGGCAATGTAGAGTTGGGCATGTAATGGTGGAGAGGGAGTTGAGTAGTTAGAAGGTATTAGGGTCATTGAGCAGGTTGTACATGAGATGAATGCAGGGTCTTTGTCTTTAGTTTCTGTATAAACTGGAATAATGAACTCTAGGAGAGGTGGATGGAGTGTGGTATTTGGCATGAAGAAATATCTTTGGCTTTGACGTAGTTGGCAAAATCATTAACTGTGAACCAGGAAGGTGAAGAAGGTGCTGAAAAGACATTGGTGGTCATTCCGAGTTGATCGCTTGCTAGCAGTTTTTAGCAGCCGTGCAAACGCTATGCCGCCGCCCCCTGGGAGTGTATTTTAGCTTAGCAGAAGTGCGAACGAATGTATCACAGAGCGGCTACAAAGTTTTTTGTGCAGTTTTAGAGTAGCTCAAAACCTACTCCGCGCTTGCAATCACTTCAGACTGTTCAGTTCCTGTTTTGACGTCACAAACCTGCCAAGCGTTCGCCCAGCCACGCCTGTTTTTTTTTAACACTCCCTGAAAACGGTTAATTGACACCCAGAGACGCACACTTCATATCAATCACACTGCGGCCACCAGTGTGACTGAAATGCTTTGCTAGACCCTGTGCAAAACTACATCGTTTGTTGTGCTCGTACGACGCGCATGCGCATTGCGCCGCATACGCATGCGCAGAATTGCCTTTTATAGCCTGATCGCTGCGCAGCGAACAACTGCAGCTAGCGATCAACTCAGAATGACCACCATTGAACGTACTGTGTCTAAGAAGCTTTGGTATTAGAATACTGAGTAAATATTAGAGAAGTGATATTGCTTGACAAATGAAAGAGCAGTGCAATAAAATGAAAGGATGAACGTATAATAGAGGAAGTCGGCATACAGATATGTCCACTCACATCTAGCCTACCTGCACATTAAACAGCCCTCCTAGTCACTCCATGCTGTAGTTTGGTAGCACCAATCATCTTTTCATGAGTCATTTTGCATTAAAAGGCATCTTATTCGCAAAATGTTGCAAATAAGACCCACAAGCAGCTTTTGATGATTAAAATGATATGCAGCATGGCTGTATTCTGTGCGCGACCGTGATTGTATCTGCATATGAAGTGCTACGCTACAGTGTTTTCTTTACTTGTGCATTTTGTTTACATAGCAAGGCGGATAAGACGTATTTTTCGCAAAAAAGACACCAGACACAGAGTTGCACAGGACCCGTCAGCTCACTTACGCCAAGCATCTGACACTGCTGGCGTATTGAGGCAAGATGTATGAGGACGCATCTGTGACAGCAAGATTTCCTCCAGTGGCGCTCATCAGTGGAGGAGCACTTCTGGAGGTAGTGAGTCTGTTTGGTGTGCCACAGTTGACGTTTGATTGAAGAATTTGTGGCAGTGCATAGTTTATGGATTGTGTGTGTGTGGACTTTGGTTGGGGGGTTGTGAGGAGTATGATGTACGGTGAGGCTGAAGAAAACTGACAAATTGGTGAAATCAGAGATGAAGCAGAAGCTCTATCTGTATGTCCTTTGTCTTCCCATTTTCTATTGGCATTGTTTAAAATGACACAGATCCAGCGAAGGAAAGTCGTTTTTTATTTTGTAATGAGGGGGAGAGATAACTGTCCCTTGTTGGGCTCTGTCCGCTTCAACAGTTTTTCTGGTATTTTGAGTATGCAGATTTAAAAGTTTGATAAACTACTTAAGATTTTTAATTTGTCGGTAAAATGCAATCTCTCCAGTAGATATACATTACAGTTACTTGTCCCTTGTCATGGTATATACTCAGTAGCTTATCAGCTTGCATCCATATTCCCACCCTTCCATTAGCTATGACTGTCTGGTGTGTTCTTCACATTTGTATCCCCAGGCAGTGATATGACTTGACTATCTATATGATATACTCCATTCACAAGCAGGTATCTTTCCTAAGTCAGAGGTTCCCAAACTGTGTGCCGTGGCTCCCTGGGGTGCCTCAGGACACTTGCAGGGGTGCCCTGGGTTGGTGGTCCAGGATCAATTCAAATTATTCATGGTCAATATAATAGGCAAAACCAGTGCTGGTGGCTGCCAGTCATAAAATATGTGGCCAAATAGAAGCAAAACTCGTCCCTCACCACACAACTGACCCTAAGGATGACATATAAACATTATCTACTTAATGTAATATTTCTTTCTAAATTTCTCAATAAGAAATTTTTGGCCTAGGGGTGCCGTGAAAATTTTTTGGATATTCTAGGGCGCCGTGATTCAAAAAGGTTTGGAAACCACTGTCCTAAGTACTTCTCTAGGACAGATTTGTGTGTTGTTGCTTTTTTTTTTTTTTTTTAACCATTTACAAATGTGTCCTCATACATTAGTGGTGCAGTCATGCATTTTTTGTGCCTTTTTACCTGAAAATGTGTCGGAAGATGATGCGACTAGCACCAGGAGACTGTGCTGGTTGACTTGATATGGGACATAGTGATGAGCGGATTCGGTTTTACTCGGTTTTACTCGGTTTTACTCGGTTCTCAAAACGGCATCTTATTGGCTCACGGATGTCACGTGTTTTGGATAGCCAATAAGATGCCGTTTTGAGAACCGAGTAAAAGACACACACTTGTATATCTGTGTGTGAGTCTGAATCTGTATACAAAGTGCGACGATGCAGAGGCTGCAGCTTTTTTCCACACCAAGGGGGTAATTCCAAGTTGATCGCAGCAGGAAATTTGTTAGCAGTTGGGCAAAACCATGTGCACTGCAGGGGAGGCAGATATAACATGTGCAGAGAGAGTTAGATTTGGGTGTGGTGAGTTCAATCTGCAATCTAAATTGCAGTGTAAAAATAAAGCAGCCAGTATTTACCCTGCACAGAAACAAAATAACCCACCCAAATCTAACTCTCTGCACATGTTATATCTGTCTCCCCTGCAGTGCACATGGTTTTGTCCAACTGCTAAAAAATTTCCTGCTGCAGCCTGCGATCAACTTGGAATTACCCCCCAAGTTCTGTTGTGCTTTGTATACAGACCCAATCACACAAAGATATACAAGTATCGCATATCAAATTGATCAGATCAGTCCCCTACATTCTGGGGTAAAAATAGGCAAAAAAGATGCCCGGCCCTAGCAGAGTTACACGGGATTTGGCGGCTCACTCGCACCAGGAATCTCGCGTTAAGGCTAGCTGTATAAAGACACATATGTATGTAAGGGATGCGGTTATGTGACTGGTGGTCGGGAGAAGGTAGAGGTACAAAACATGAGTCACTATACTGATTTTAAAGCATTGCGGTGAACCATAACTGCATATTACTGGTTTATTTTAACCAGTGATGAGCAGGTTCGGTTCCTCGGAATCCGAACCCCCCCGAACTTCACCCATTTTACACGGGTCCGAGGCATACTCTGATTCTCCCGTATTGCTCGGTTAACCCGAGCGCGCCCGAACGTCATCATCCCGCTGTCGGATTCTCGCGAGATTCGGATTCTATATAAGGAGCCGCGCGTCACCGCCATTTTTCACTCGTGCATTGGAAATGATAGTGAGAGGACGTGGCTGGCGTCCTCTCACTTTGTTTCAGGGGGCTGCAAAAGTGCAAATATCTTTATTCTGGGGACCAGCAGTATTATAGGAGGAGTACAGTGCAGAGTTTTGCTCCATATCTGTGCTCAGTGTGCTGCATATATCTGTGCTCACACTGCTTTATTGTGGGGACTGGGGAGCAGCAGTATTATATAGGAGGAGTACAGTGCAGAGTTTTGCTGACCAGTGACCACCAGTATTATACGTTCTCTGCCTGAAAAACGCTCCATATCTGTGCTCAGTGTGCTGCAAATATCTGTGCTCACACTGCTTTATTGTGGGGACTGGGGACCAGCAGTATTATATAGGAGGAGTACAGTGCAGTTTTGCTGACCAGTGACCACCAGTATTATGCGTTCTCTGCCTGAAAAACGCTCCATATCTGTGCTCAGTGTGCTGCATATATCTGTGCTCACACTGCTTTATTGTGGGGACTAGGGACCAGCAGTATTATATAGGAGGAGTATAGTGCAGAGTTTTGCTGACCAGTGACCACCAGTATTATACGTTCTCTGCCTGGAAAAACGCTCCATATCTGTGCTGCATTGTAGTATATAGTAGGAGTACAGTGCATAATTTTGCTGACCACCAGTATATAATATATAGGAGTACGGTACAGAAGGCCACTGCTCTACCTACCTCTGTGTCGTCAAGTATACTATCCATCCATACCTGTGGTGCATTTCAGTTTTGCACAGTTTGCTGACCACCAGTATATAATATATAGCAGTACGGTACAGTAGGCCACTGCTCTACCTACCTCTGTGTCGTCAAGTATACTATCCATCCATACCTGTGGTGCATTTCAGTTTTGCACAGTTTGCTGACCACCAGTATATAATACAGAGGCGGAACTACCGCCAGTGCAACCAGTGCGTTGCACTGGGGCCCGCCTCTGTCCAGGGGCCCAAAGCATGTAATGAGTCAAACTGACTCATTACATGCCGCTGTGCGCTGCGGGCAACCGCTGCCCGCAGCGCACAGCCGCCCGGAGAGAGGAGAGGAGCAGCGGTAGTGTACGGGGGAGAAGGAGGAGGAGGGAGCCGCAGCAGCGCTTTACTACTGGTGGAGGCGCTGCTGCTGCTGCCCCTCTGCTTCACTATAGGCTATCTTCCGAGAACAGCCTATAGTGAAGCAGAGGGGCAGCAGCGCCTCCACCAATGACACAGCGGTGCTGCGGCTCCCTCCTCCACCTCCCTCCTCCTTCTCTCCAGCCCGGGAATCGTCTAACGCTGCACCGAGGAGCCTGAGCCAGCGGAGACGCCGGAGAGGGTAAGTATAATTATTTCTGTCTCTTTCTGTCTCTTTCTTTCTTTGTTGGGACTGCCTGCCGCTATATGTAAAAATGGGGGACTGCCTGCCGCAATGTGTAAAAACGGGGGACTGCCTGCCGCAATGTGTAAAAAGGGGGAATCTGCCTGCCGCAATGTGTAAAAAGGGGGGACTGCCTGCCACTATGTGTAAAAATGGGGAATCTGCCTGCCGCTATGTGTAAAAAGGGGGAATCTGCCTGCCGTAATGTGTAAAAAGGGGGACGCTGTCTACCGTAATGTGTAACAAGGGCACGCTGTCTGCCGTAATGTGTAAAAAGGGGGACGCTGTCTGCTGTTATGTGTAAAAAGTGTACGCTGTCTGCCGCTATGTTTAACAAGGGCACGCTGTCTGCCGTTATGTGTAACAAGGGCACGCTGTCTGCCGTTATGTGTAAAAAGTGCACGCTGTCTGCCGTTATGTGTAAAAAGTGCACGCTGTCTGCCGTAATGTGTAAAAAGTGTACGCTGTCTGCCGCTATGTGTAACAAGGGCACGCTGTTTGCCGTAATGTGTAAAAAGGGGGACGCTGTCTCCCGTAATGTGTAAAAAGGGGGACGCTGTCTGCCGTAATGTGTAAAAAGGGGGACGCTGTCTGCCGTAATGTGTAAAAAGGGGACGCTGTCTGCCGTAATGTGTAAAAAGGGGACGCTGTCTGCCGTAATGTGTAAAAAGGGGGACGCTGTCTGCCGTAATGTGTAAAAAAGGGGACGCTGTCTGCCGTAATGTGTAAAAAGGGGGACGCTGTCTGCCGTAATGTGTAAAAAGGGGGACGCTGTCTGCCGTAATGTGTAAAAAGGGGGGCGCTGTCTGCCGTAATGTGTAAAAAGGGGGGCGCTGTCTGCCGTAATGTGTAAAAAGAGGAATCTGTCCGCTGTAAGGTGTAAAAGGGTCTCTACCTGGTGTAGTGGTGCTACTGTGCGGCGTAATTTGAAGAATGGAGACTACTGTGCACTGTTTTATGAATTGGTATTATTTTGTGGCCACACCCCTTCCCCACGAAGCCACGCCACTATGTATTTTTACCACTGCCCCTGTTTTGCATGCAGGGGTGGGGCTCCGATGCCGTTTCTTGCACACAATGCTAAAATGTCTAGTTACGGCACTGTTGCTAGGTATCCATTTCTCTGGCCCTGAGCAGGTCCCCCTCACCAGATCCTCTCCAGGGGTGAGGGGGTGGACTTGGATGGGATGTGGGGGGGGGGCAAAGCATTTTGTCGCACCTGGGCCCACCGCTCGCTAGTTCCGCCACTGATATAATATATAGCAGTACGGTACAGTAGGCCACTGCTCTACCTACCTCTGTGTCTTCAAGTATACTATCCATCCATACCTGTGGTGCATTTCAGTTTTGCACAGTTTGCTGACCACCAGTATATAATATAATAGCAGTACGGTACAGTAGGCCACTGCTCTACCTACCTCTGTGTCGACAAGTATACTATCCATCCATACCTGTGGTGCATTTCAGTTTTGCACAGTTTGCTGACCACCAGTATATAATATATAGCAGTACGGTACAGTAGGCCACTGCTCTACCTACCTCTGTGTTGACAAGTATACTATCCATCCATACCTGTGGTGCATTTCAGTTTTGCACAGTTTGCTGACCACCAGTATATAATATATAGCATATATAATATATAGCAGTACGGTACAGTAGGCCACTGCTCTACCTACCTCTGTGTCGTCAAGTATACTATCCATCCATACCTGTGGTGCATTTCAGTTGTGCGCAGTATATATAGTAGTAGGCCATTGCTATTGATACTGGCATATAATTCCACACATTAAAAAATGGAGAACAAAAATGTGGAGGGTAAAATAGGGAAAGATCAAGGTCCACTTCCACCTCATGCTGATGCTGCTGCCACTAGTCATGGCCGAGACGATGAAATGCCATCAACGTCATCTGCCAAGGCCGATGCCCAATGTCATAGTAGAGAGCATGTAAAATCCAAAAAACAAAAGTTCAGTAAAATGACCCAAAAATCAAAATTAAAAGCGTCTGAGGAGAAGCGTAAACT
Source organism: Pseudophryne corroboree (assembly GCF_028390025.1). Lineage (NCBI taxonomy): Eukaryota > Metazoa > Chordata > Amphibia > Anura > Myobatrachidae > Pseudophryne > Pseudophryne corroboree. The sequence continues at coordinate 281,722,636 of NC_086449.1, forward strand.
TGCCAATATGCCATTTACGACACGGAGTGGCAAGGAACGGCTGAGGCCCTGGCCTATGTTCATGGCTAGTGGTTCAGCTTCACATGAGGATGGAAGCACTCAGCCTCTCGCTAGAAAAATGAAAAGACTTAAGCTGGCAAAAGCACAGCAAAGAACTGTGCGTTCTTCTAAATCACAAATCCCCAAGGAGAGTCCAATTGTGTCGGCTGCGATGCCTGACCTTCCCAACACTGGACGGGAAGAGGTGGCGCCTTCCACCATTTGCACGCCCCCTGCAAGTGCTGGAAGGAGCACCCGCAGTCCAGTTCCTGATAGTCAAATTGAAGATGTCACTGTTGAAGTACACCAGGATGAGGATATGGGTGTTGCTGGCGCTGAGGAGGAAATTGACAAGGAGGATTCTGATGGTGAGGTGGTTTGTTTAAGTCAGGCACCCGGGGAGACACCTGTTGTTCGTGGGACGAATATTGCCATTGACATGCCTGGTCAAATTACATAAAAAAATCACCTCTTCGGTGTGGAATTATTTTAACACAAATGCGGACAACAGGTGTCAAGCCGTGTGTTGCCTTTGTCAAGCTGTAATAAGTAGGGGTAAGGACGTTAACCACCTCGGAACATCCTCCCTTATACGTCACCTGCAGCGCATTCATCATAAGTCAGTGACAAGTTCAAAAACTTTGGATGACAGCGGAAGCAGTCCACTGACCACTAAATCCCTTCGTCTTGTAACCAAGCTCCTGCAAACCACACCACCAACTCCCTCAGTGTCAATTTCCTCCTTACACAGGAAAGCCAATAGTCCTGCAGGCCATGTCACTGTCAAGTCTGACGAGTCCTCTCCTGCCTGGGATTCCTCCGATGCATCCTAGAGTGTAACGCCTACTGCTGCTGGCGCTGCTGTTGTTGCTGCTGGGAGTCGATCGTCATCCCAGAGGGGAAGTAGGAAGACCACTTGTACTACTTCCAGTAAGCAATTGACTGTCCAACAGTCCTTTGCGAGGAAGATGAAATATCACAGCAGTCATCCTGCTGCAAAGCGGATGACTCAGGCCTTGGCAGCCTGGGCGGTGAGAAACGTGTTTCCGTTATCCACCGTTAATTCACAGGCAACTACAGACTTGATTGAGGTACTGTGTCCCCGGTACCAAATACCATCTAGGTTCCATTTCTCTAGGCAGGCGATACCGAAAATGTACACAGACCTCAGAAAAAGAGTCACCAGTGTCATAAAAAATGCAGTTGTACCCAATGTCCTCTTAACCACGGACATGTGGACAAGTGGAGCAGGGCAGACTCAGGACTATATGACTGTGACAGCCCACTGGGTAGATGTATTGCCTCCCGCAGCAAGAACAGCAGCGGCGGCGGCACCAGTAGCAGCATCTCGCAAACGCCAACTCGTTCCTAGGCAGGCTATGCTTTGTATCACCGCTTTCCAGAAGAGGCACACAGCTGACAACCTCTTACGGAAACTGAGGAACATCATCGTAGAATGGCTTACCCCAAATGGACTCTCCTGGGGATTTGTGACATCGGACAACGCCAGCAATATTGTGCGTGCATTACATCTGGGCAAATTCCAGCACGTCCCATGTTTTGCACATACATTGAATTTGGTGGTGCAGAATTATTTAAAAAACGACAGGGGCGTGCAAGAGATGCTGTCGGTGGCCCGAAGAATTGCGGGTCACTTTCGGCATTCAGCCACTGCGTGCCGAAGACTGGAGCACCAGCAAACAGTCCTGAACCTGCCCTGCCATCATCTGAAGCAAGAGGTGGTAACGAGGTGGAATTCAACCCTCTATATGCTTCAGAGGATGGAGGAGCAGCAAAAGGCCATTCAAGCCTATACATCTGCCTGCGATATAGGCAAAGGAGGGGGAATGCACCTGACTCAAGCGCAGTGGAGAATGATTTCAACGTTGTGCAAGGTTCTGCAACCCTTTGAACTTGCCACACGTGAAGTCAGTTCAGACACTGCCAGCCTGAGTCAGGTCATTCCCCTCATCAGGCTTTTGCAAAAGAAGCTGGAGAGATTGAAGGAGGAGCTAAAACAGAGCAATTCCGCTAGGTATGTGGGACTTGTGGATGGAGCCCTTAATTCGCTTAACCAGGATTCACGGGTGGTCAATCTGTTGAAATCAGAGCACTACATTTTGGCCACCGTGCTCGATCCTAGATTTAAAACCTACCTTGTATCTCTCTTTCCGGCAGACACAATTCTGCAGAGGTTCAAAGACCTGCTGGTGAGAAAATTGTCAAGTCGAGCGGAACGTGACCCGTCAACAGCTCCTCCTTCACATTCTCCCGTAACTGGGGGTGCGAGGAAAAGGCTAAGAATTCCGAGCCCACTCACTGGCGGTGATGCAGGGCAGTCTGGAGCGAGTGCTGACATCTGGTCCGGACTGAAGGAACTGCCAACGATTACTGACATGTCGTCTACTGTCACTGCATATGATTCTGTCACCATTGAAAGAATGGTGGAGGATTATATGAGTGACCGCATCCAAGTAGGCACGTCAGACAGTCCGTACGTATACTGGCAGGAAAAAGAGGCAATTTGGAGGCCCTTGCAGAAACTGGCTTTATTTTACCTAAGTTGGCCACCCTCTAGTGTGTACTCCGAAAGAGTGTTTAGTGCAGCCGCTCACCTTGTCGGCAATCGGCGTACGAGGTTACTTCCAGAAAATGTGGAGAAGATGATGTTCATCAAAATGAATTATAATCAATTCCTCCGTGGAGACATTCACCAGCAATTGCCTCCAGAAAGTACACAGGGACCTGAGATGGTGGATTCCAGTGGGGACGAATTAATAATCTGTGAGGAGGGGGATGTACACAGTGAAAGGGGTGAGGAATCGGACGATGAGGAGGAGGTGGACATCTTGCCTCTGTAGAGCCAGTTTGTGCAAGGAGAGATTGATTGCTTCTTTTTTGGTGGGGGCCCAAACCAACCAGTCATTTCAGTCACAGTTGTGTGGCAGACCCTGTCGCTGAAATGATGGGTTTGTTAAAGTGTGCATGTCCTGTTTATACAACATAAGGGTGGGTGGGAGGGCCCAAGGACAATTCCATCTTGCACCTCTTTTTTCTTTCATTTTTCTTTGCATCATGTGCTGTTTGGGGACAATTTTTTTGAAGTGCCATCCTGACTGACACTGCAGTGCCACTCCTAGATGGGCCAGGTGTTTGTGTCGGCCACTTGTGTCGCTTAGCTTAGCCATCCAGAGACCTTGGTGCACCTCTTTATTTTCTTTGCATCATGTGCTGTTTGGGGACTATTTTTTTGAAGTGCCATCCTGTCTGACACTGCAGTGCCACTCCTAGATGGGCCAGGTGTTTGTGTCGGCCACTTGGGTCTCTTAGCTTAGTCATCCAGCGACCTCGGTGCAAATTTTAGGAATAAAAATAATATTGTGAGGTGTTCAGAATAGACTGAAAATGAGCGGAAATTATGGTTATTGAGGTTAATAATACTATGGGATCAAAATGACCCCCAAATTCTATGATTTAAGCTGTTTTTGAGGGGGTTTTGTAAAAAAACACCCGAATCCAAAACACACCCGAATCCGACAAAAAAAATTCAGGGAGGTTTTGCCAAAACGCGTCCGAATCCAAAACACGGCCGCGGAACCGAATCCAAAACCAAAACACACAACCCGAAAAATGTCCAGTGCACATCATTAATTTTAACTGAAACTTCTTTCTCATCTGGTTCTAGAGAAAGCTTATTCCTTTCATACTGCACGGACAGCTTAGAGCAGAGATTTTCAACCTTTTACAACTAACTCTGCAGTCGCTAAACCCATCAGTATTGATCGTTCCAGGGCCTCAGTAGTGGCAAAACACTGACGGCCTGGCCAGGGGCGGATCCAGAAGAAAATGATAGGGGGGGCACGATGGAAGGGGCAAGTACATTTGCGTGCGGCTTCGGTGCATGTGAGGTGGCGCTTCTTATACAATGCCCACAGTTGTAGCGCTCATTATGCAATGTCCACTGTACTGGTAGTGCCCCTTATATAGACCCCATAGTAGTGGTGCCCCTTATGCAATGCCCGTATTGCCCCCAGTAGTAATGTTGCCTGTAGTAATGCCCCCAGTGGTAATGCCCCTGCAGTTATGACCCCAGTGGTTTACCCCCCCTTTAGTTTAGCCTCCCAGTTGTAATGCCCCCACTAGTTTAGCCACCAGTAGTAATGCCCCCCTGTAGTTTGCCCCATTGTAGTTTAGCCCCTGTAGTTATGCCCCCCTTATAGTTTAGCCTCCAGTAGTAATGCCCCCAGTAGTTTGGCCCCTGTAGTTATCCCCCAGTAGTTTGGCCCCTGTAGTTATGCCCCCAGTAGTTTGGCCCCCCTGTAGTTTAGCCCCCAAGTAGTAATGCCCCAGTAGTTAAGCCGCCAGTAGTAATGCCCTCCTGTAGTATGCCCCCAGTAGTTAGCACCTTTGTAGTTGGCCCCCAGTAATAATGTCCCCCAGTAGTTTGCCCCCAGTAGATGCCCCCCAGTAATTATGTCCTCCAGTAGTTTGCCCCCAGTAGTAATGCCCCCTAGGACTTTGCCCCAATAGATGACCCCCCAGTAGTAATGCCCCCAGTAGCTGCCCCCCAGTAATAATGCCCCCAGTAGCTGCCCCCAATAGATGATCCCCCAGTAGTAATGCCCCCAGTAGATGCCCCCCAGTAATAATGCCCACAGTAGATGGCCCACAGTAAAAATGTCCCTCATTAGGTTCCCCCAATAATAATGCCCCCAGTAGGTGCCTCCAAGTAATAATGCCCCCAGTAGATGGCCCCCAGTAAAAATGTCCCCCAGTAGCTGCCCCCAATAGATGACCCCCCCAGTACTGATGCCCCCAGATATAATGCCCCCAGTAGTAATGCCCCCCCCAGTAGTAATGCCCCTTGTTGATGCCCCCCCAGTAGTAATGTCCCCCCGTAGATGCCCCCGCTGCATTAAGAAAAAAAACATACTTACCGAGCCCCGTTCCCGCGCCGCTGCAGTCCTCCTCCTCCCTGGGCGTCCGCTCCTCAGTAAGCACTATGAGAGAGACGTCATGACTGACGTCTCTCCCATAGCGCACGCTGCACAGTGACAGCGCCGGAAGCCGGAGCTCAGTACTGAGCTCCTTCCTCCGGCTGCCGCTGTGCAGGGAGACGGGCGCCCGCTGGTAACACAATCTCAGCGGGCGCCCGTCATCTCCCTGCGCGGCGGGGGGGGGGGGGGACACGACGGAGGCCGCAAATGAAAGGGGGGGCACGGGCCCGAGTGCCCCCCCCCCTGGATCCGCCACTGGGCCTGGCTGTGCTTCTATGGCGGCACACCTGGAGACTGCTCAGGGCACACTAGTGTGCCACGGCACAGTGGTTGAAAAACAGTGGCTTAGAGTGACTGTGTACCTGGTGGTTTTCTTTAACTAATTAACTGGATAATATTTTTTCCAGAAAATGTTCCCAACGTTGTTGTTTTATTATTATTATCAAATTATGTTGATACAGGTTGAGTATCCCATATCCAAATATTCTGAAATACGGAGTTTTTTGAGTGAGAGTGAGATAGTGAAACCTTTGTTTTCTGATGGCTCAATGTACACAAACTTTGTTTAATACACGGTTATTAAAAATATTGTATTAAATGACCTTCAGGCAGTGTGTATAAGGTATATATGAAACATAAATGAATTGTGTGAATGTACACACACTTTTTTTAATGCACAAAGTTATTAAAAATATTGGCTAAAATGACCTTCAGGCTGTGTATAAGGTGTATATGTAACATAAATGTATTCTGTGCTTAGACTTAGGTCCAATCACCATGATATCTCATTATGGTATGCAATTACTCCAAAATACGGAATAATCCGATATGCAAAATACTTCTGGTCCCAAGCATTTTGGATAAGGGATGCTCAACCTATAATAGCTATTTAAACCTACCGTATTTTTCGGACCATAAGACGCGCCTGACCATAAGACGCACCTAGTTTTTAGAGTAGGAAAACTGGAAAAAAAATATTCTGACCTCTAAGAGATATTTCTGTGATTTCTCAGACTCAAGAATACAGTGCAGCCTTCTGTCAGAGCCAGCATACACAGACACACACACACATCAGAGCCAGCATACACACACACACACACACTGACAGTACCAGTGGTTCCCTGCGTCTCCTGAGGAGGGAGGAGGTGGGGGGGAGCGGGGGAGTCACATGACACCTGCTCTGCTGCTGAGATGTGGCCGCTCTGCGCTCTGCTGATGGCGCAGCAGCAGCATCCAGGACCCGCCGCTACCCGCCGGCCGCCGCTACCCGACAGTACCAGTGGTTCCCAGCGTCTCCTGAGGAGGTGGGGGGGAGCGGGTGAGTTTACATGATGCCGGCTCTGCTGCTGAGATGTGGCCGCAGCAGTATCCAGGACCCGCCGCTACCCACAAACGTCTTATTCGCTACATAAGACGCACATACTTTTCCCCCCACATTTTTGGGGAGAAAGTGCGTCTTATGGTCCGAAAAATACGGTAATTCAGTATACAGGTTGAGTATCCCATATCCAAATATTCAGAAATACCAATTTTTTTGAGTGAGAGTGAGATAGTGAAACCATTGTTTTCTGATGGCTCAATGTACACAAACTTTGTTTAATACACGGTTATTAAAAATATAGTATTAAATGACCTTCAGTCTGTGTGTATAAGGTGTATATGAAACATAAATGCTTTACTAATGCTGTAATGTAATGCTGTACTTAGTCTTGGGTCCCATTGCCATGATATCTCATTATGGTATGTAATTATTCCAAAATACAGAAAAATCTGATATCCAAAATACTTCTGGTCCCAAGCTTTTTGGATATGGGATACTCAACCTGTATTTCTTTAACACATAATGCAAATAAATGAGTAACGGATTCTCTACATATCCAAATATATATGTATATATAATGTTATGGGTTTTATAATTTATAAACCGTACATTGTAAAAGACTACAGTAGTTCTTGCAGGACTTCACAGTGTTTACTAACGCGGTATGCATGAAGAAAATCACAAAGGACAGCCCTTGCGGTAAGAGCTGCCCTTTGCAATGATAGGACTTCTGGGTTTAGGACCTGGAGTCCTATCTGCGCATGCGTCGAAGACTGTGCGTGCCACGGTGGGTACTGGGAGGTATCCGGTTAGCAGTGCGATAGAAGCCCATATGCTTCTATTTGGCAATGTAATCTGAGGATGGCGTTGTCCACTGCATCCATTCCAATCAGTGGTAAATTTCCCATTAGGCACATGAGGCACGTGCCTAGGGGCTGCACTTGTTTGGGGAGGCACTTGGATGCTTGTGTTGGTATTGTCAGCCTGAAAAGTACTAGTAACTGCAAAATATTTCCACTGTACTGTACCATATGCCATATTGAATGGAGTGTATATGGGTAGGACATGCACATACTGCCGCTGTAAGCAGTCATACTTAGTAAATATGTATGTATACAGTAATTAAAAAGTAAAAAATGTCAGATTGACTTTATTATTCTATTAAATTGGCTATCAGCAAATGAGAGCTTATAACCAATCAATGAAAATAATAAAATTAGGCAGAAGGGGTGGAGTGGTCGTTTCTGTTGTGCCTAGGGGCACCCACACCCCTAAATCCGCCAATGCATCCAAGCCCCAGGAATCTATCGCATTATGGAACTTGGTGCATATGCAGTATGCAGCCAATCCTCCAGAAACTGCCTTTTCGGAGGTTTGGCCGCATATTTTAGCTTCCTGCATCTCGCTCTATGAGCAATCCTGTCAGGATCGCAATCGGTCTGGATGGAGAGCGGTGCAGGCAGCCAAGGCTGTCCAGAGCACTGTGATGTCACGCTGCAGGAAGTCTGTCTTCCTGCAGCCTCATGCTATAACCGGGCAGGGAGGATGGGGCTGCGAGGGGATCGGAGGGGGCTGCTGGGGAATCGGAGGGAGAGCAGGGACCAGCACTGCCTCCTGAGCCTGGCAGCTGCTAGACCAGGGGCGTCAAACTCGCGGGCTGCATGTGGCCCCTACCGCATCCTTTTACGGCCTGCGGGCAGGGGTCCTTTTGCGGCCCGACTGCCTTGCTTGCAGCTAGGGCAGGAGAGCAGAGTGTGCGCCTCTCCTGCTCCTCAGTCCGGTCTCCAGCGACGGCGCAGTATCTTAAATCAGGCGCCGGTTCGTGAGCCAATCAGAGCTCACGGACCGGCAGCCAATGAAGAACTACCGGTCCGCGAGCTCGGATTGGCTCACGAACTGGCGTATGATTTAAGATACCCGTGCCACCGCCAGAGACCAGACTGAGGATCAGGAAAGGTGCATGCTGCGCTCTCCTGCCCTCACACACAGTCAGGCAGCAGATTCCAGGCAGCAGCAGTGGTGAGCACATTGGGGGCATATGTGTATCTGGCACTGTGGGGGCATATGTGTATCTGGCACTATTGGGGGCATATGTGTATCTGGCACTATTGGTGGCATATGTGTATCTGGCACTGCACTACTGAGGGCATATTTGTATCTGGCTCCCATATGTGTATCAAACAACCATTTTTTTGGTACGTGCACCTTTGGCACACGCACACAGTACCACTAAGAAATGTTTCCTACTTGCACCACTGCATTAAAGTAAATGTTTTCTTCACGATACTTGACATCTCTTTGATTATACTTTATTGTTATTTTTTTCTAAAAAAAAAAAAAAGTTTTGAAAATTGCATATAAGACTTTCTTTTCTTGCGGCCCACACAAGACTGAGACCTTGATTATTCGGCCCAGTTGGGATTTTGAGTTTGACATGCCTGTGCTAGACCATCTTCAAGTGGCTGTTTCTGGCACGGTCGCAGCAGATGCGACCGTGCTAGGGAAAGACCGGCCTGGTGTGGTTGCATCTGAGGCCAGGCAAGGGGTTAATATCATGCTCCCCACTGTAAACACAGCTAAATAGTCGTTCCCTATTTTAGAGGTAGTAGAGGTAACCAAAGGAGGAATAGATGTAACGTCCACCTATTCAATACAGGCAAAAAAATCTAACCAATATAGGGGTATATTCAATCACGATCAGATCCTTTCTGCAGTATTCAGTAGCGAGCCATTTCCGCCGTTTCACGTCCCATTCCGACCATTAATTTTCACCCCCTTTTATGGGCAAAAATGAGTGGTCGAAAACGGCCCGTTTTCGACAGTAGTGGGGTCGAAAAAAACATGGATGAGCAGAGATTCCGCTCATCCATGTGTTTTTCGACTTGTCACAGTTTCCGATGGGGCGGAAGAACGGCACTTCAATTGAATACTGAAGTGACGGAAAGTTCCGATTATGGGCAGAAAGTGCCGTCTTTCTGCTCTGTCGGAACTTCCGACTGTAATTGAATACTCCCCAGAGTATTGAAATCCGATTCCAGCCATTGTCTGGATTCAGCATAGGATGCTGCCTAGGTCTATGTATGACCCGGTCCATGTCATCTAGTTAAAGGCTAAGCTGCATTCAAATACATATTGGTTCGACCATGAATTGGTTACTTCTGCTCTTTGTGACATACAATAGAACTTCTTGTATAAAAGCTTCTCCCTAAAACTTTTTAGGCCCAGTAAAGGGAGATCTGTACAGTGTTGCCTCAGCTCTTAATAGTAAAGATGGGTGTGGATCATTAGATCGACAGTGTCTAGGTCGACAGGGTCAGAAGGTCGACATGTTCTATGTCGACAGGTCAAAAGGTCGACATGAGTTTTTTTATGTTTTTTTTTGGTGTTGTTTTCTTCGTAGAGTGACCGGGAACCCCAATTAGTGCACGTGTCTCCTCGCATGGCTTGCTTCGCTCGCCATGCTTCGGGCAAGGTGCCTCGCTCCGCTACCGCTTCGCTCGGCACAGATTACCGTTCCAATCGTAGTCCACGTGGATCGTTCATTATGAAAAAGTTTAAAAAAAAAAAGATTTTTTTTTGACCTGTCGACCTAGAACTTGTCGACCTTCTGACCCTTTCAACCTAGTGACTGTCAACCTATAGTGGTCGACCTAAACATTGTCGACCTTCAGACCGGATCCCAGTAAAGATATGCTCCTAACCAGAGAAAGGAGGATATACAGTAACTTGTGCAGTCATCCTGGGGGAGACATGAATAAAGAATCAGAGATTAAAGCTTAGGCTTGAAGGATTCCATCATGTGTGATTATAGAGGATTTACCAAAGTGATGGCGTACGCTCAGCTCCCTTATAGAGTCACATAAAAATATATACATTCCTTCTGCAATATATCAGGAACAGCTTTCTGTAAATCTGTCAATACTCCAACATATTCTGTAAGCTTTACTGGAGCACTAACTATTAACTCAGCTGGAAGATGTGTGATGATTCCACAGCGCAGTTTTCTGCATTCGTATGATGTGAGTTTTAACCTAAAGCTTTGTGTGGTATTAGTGACGAGTAAGAGCAGCTTTACATGTCCCAGCAGTGATCAGGTTATTATTAGAGGAGACCAGATAGAAACATGCCCTCTCCATAGATCCAATTTTAGCACCTCCGGAAATAACTGGATAATGTGTTAATACAATATTTATATTACATGTATAATTAGTCACCAGTCATGTAGTATATTTTATATAGTAAACTTTCTAGAAAGCTATCATGCTCAGATATGTATGCTATACTATACTTGTACAATGTTTACCTGCTGCTTTGTTGTGGAAAAGGCCTTCCTGATCAGAGCCATTCTGCACTGCTGAATTTCTGAAACATTCACAGCATTTATCAACACAAATATAGTGCCAGCACATTCCATTGTGCTTTTACAATTGGGAAAATTACATAGTAAAATGATGGGTAAATTAAAAGAGGTAATAGGACAATGATTGAATGTGTTTAAGCTATAGGGAATAATGTATATGATACATGAGGATAAGTGCTACGTATTTAAATTGGTCCAGCAAGGTTCTTGGTAGTCACACAGCAATGTGACCTGTTGTCAGTGGGTTGTATGACGGTAGACAGAGAACAGATGTAAGTTTTGTGTGAACTGTGTAGATGGGAAGGAATAGGGTAGAATAGCTTATGAAGGTTAAGTGAGTGAGCAATTCTAGAATTTGATGACCTTGCTTGTAGAGGTGAGTTTTCAGGGAGTGCTTGAAGGTATGGAGGCTAGAAGAAAGTCTTGTACAAGGGAGGGCATTCCACAGAGTCTTAGAATCATGAATTGGGTGCAAGTATTGAGTGTGAGACACAGATCTTGTGCAGAGCTGGAGATTTCTTGACATATGCAAATAGATATATATTGGTGTAGTCTTGCTGTTATCCTTACTGTATATGAAAGTTGAAGTATTTTATGTTGAATTTGGCAACATACAGGGAACCAGAGTAAACACTGACAGAGCAGAGCAGTATCAGAAGAACATTTTGGGAGGAAGATCAGTCTAGCCACTGAAATAAAAATAGATTATTGGGGTGAAAGTCTGTTTAAGGAAAGACCAGTAAGGAGACTGTTGCCTTAATCAAGGCAGAAGGTAATGAGTGTGTGAATTAAAGTTGTTGCAGTGTTCGCATACACCTATACTTTTTGTGACACGCGCCTGGTGTAATATACATGTAGCTATTCCCATGCTTCTTACGTTTTGCACAGTTTTGCATTTTATTATGTACTAGGTATATACTGTAAGTTTAGACTTTCTTATTAGTATAAAGTTGCAGATAAAGCATAACGATGTATGGTGCAGGTCACTCATATCAGCCCTGTTGTCTTTTTTACACAGGCTGCATCCTTACTTTTTCCTCAGTTTTGTCTAATATTGCTTACAGTGTGCTAGATATTTAGGATTAGTATTTCTGTAGCAAATGCATGGCACAAGTACTCGTACTGGGCCTGTTTTATTGTCTTTTTACCTTTATATTGTGCAGTTTTTTCCTCAGTATTGCATCTTAGCTAACCTAATAGTGTTGGCACTCCTCCCATTCACCCTCAGGTGTTTTAATTAGCTGGGTTCCTGCATTTCAGATCACACATTGATAAGGCCCTATTTAGAGGTAAGTCCTGAATACATTTATAGAACGTGATAGTATTAGGGATGTTAGGGACCCATGTGATGAAGTCACCTGGCCGCGGTACATGGGCCCACATATTTGCGCAAATGTGTGCTAAGAACTTCAATTATACTACATGTTAATTGTGAGGGTTTATTTAAATTATTTTACCAATCAGTGTTCTTAGTGCTAAGAGTGTCTCTTCCTCCAGCATAAGATTAGAAGCCTCAGCATGATAGCACCTCCTGATATCTTTAGTAATAGGATGTGCAATCCAGGTCTCCCCCTTTTTCTAACCTAATAGTGTACAAGGTTCTTAGGATTAATCTTTTGGCACAGCTAAGTCGCAGAGTCCATTGCAAGCTAAACATGGATATTTGTCACGATTTGAAGATACTGTAGCCATGGCGTGCCGAATCCTGCCGATGACCCCTACCGCCGCCGAGCCAATGACCGCTACTGCCTCCGAGCCGCTGCCACCGCCAATGGCTTACAAACTCGCCCACCATCAACTGACCCAGCCCTCCGCCACTAATTTACATCTCCGTCCGATGCCACCAATGCCTGCTGCCTGCGTGCTCATCATACTTGTGATATATTGTACATTTTTATAGAAAAAAATAAATAAATTAGTGTTTGGGACTGGGAAGGGAGTGGGAGGAGGACATGATTGCAATTTTGTTGTCCAGGGCTTCCATTAACTTAATGGAGAAGGGTCCGAATGGGTTAAAAAACGCCGGGCATCACGTCCACTTGTCCATGTAGAATCCAATAGGGGTACCTGTAAAATTGAGAGAGAGATTACTTACCTTCATCCCACGCCGATCACGTCCACTTGTCTAGTAGAATCCAATAGGGGTACCTGTAAAAATTAAAATGATGCTTTAAAACAAAGTAATCCACAGGAGAGGGGAAAGGAGAGAGAGAGCACGTGCCTGATATTGAGTACTGCTAATGAGCGGAGCGGTCGGTGGAGCCCGCAGCAGGGGGATAGGACAAAGCTTTCCAGTGCCGGGAGTCGCAACTCAGCCGGGGTGTACAGGCGGTAAACAGGGAGAGGTGAGGAGGCGGATGCTGTCACTGGGTGCTCAGTGGCGGAAGGGAGAGCTCTGAGTCCCTTCCTTGTCCCGCTGTGTGATTGGACCAGCGGATCCAGCACTGAATCCACTGTCCAATCACATGTGCCTCGCTGGCAGGGGCGTGCTTTACCTGTCAGTGAGGCACTTGTAGAAGTGCCGCTTTCAGTGTTTTTTTTTAAATGGGCTTTTACAGCCAAGTGTTTGGCTCCGCCCCCCGCTGTGTCCCCATTCCCACTGTCAGCAGGAGGCACTAGCTATCAGTGCCTCCCAAACTAGTTTAAGAATCTAAAATGATTAGAATAATATAAAGAAGATACATATGACACTGAATATGTGTCATATGTATCTTTTTGTATTATTTTAATCATTGATGACAGGGGAGGCACTGCCTCCCCTGCCTGCACGTCCCTGTACGTCCCTGTACTGTAGGTATACCTATTGGCAGCTGGGAATATTGACAACTTTAAAAAGAGTTTGAGATGTCGAGGTGACATCTAAGAAGTAATGGCAGAAAAAATATTCAGCAAACATTATTTAGAAATGATCATGTGTAAACTGCACAATAATCTGGTACTTTCATAAATTATGCATGAATAATGAAGGGGAAATGTCTATGTTCAGTTAACGCTGTTCTAACCTGTTTGTATCAGCCAGCAAAACCATTAAAACTCCCTCTGCTGCTGCTGTGTATAAGATGGCAAATAATGACTCTTCCTCACTGACACACAGATGTGTAAGGTGTCACTTCGCTTGTCATAGATCAGCTTCTCCGCTGCATGGTGGCAGCAGATTGCCTACTGCAGCAAATTACTATGACAAATATTTTCATATTGCTTTTCTCTGTCAGGACTGAAAGGTGCAAAATGGAAAAGAACAGTGACACAAGAAACATCTCTATTATGCTGGGACTGTCTGGGTGCATCACATGTAATCCTGCTGATACAATTTTTAGATATTTTTAGAAATCAGTGTTATCATATGGCTTTCATACAGAAACTGGTTATTCTTCAACTACAGTGCTAAACATTTTGTACCTGGGTCACTTTCAGGTACCTCTTCTTCCAAAAGGGGGGCACACAGTGCCTTTGCAGAGAGGCGTCAAATCACATTGGCAGATAGGAGCATCAACATGGAATGATGATGATGAGGCATGTGAAGGAGGAAGAACAGGAAAGAGGCAAGCGGCACCTCAGCTCCTGAGGAGGAGGAATGATGATGAATGAGGAATGATGATAAGGAGGAGGGGGTTTATTGTGGCGTAATGTGTGTAAAGGGTATTACTGTCTGGCATAACATTAATAATGGACACTGTTGTGCAGTGTAATGTGTAAAAAGGGTTCTACTGTTCAGTGTAATGTGAATAACGGACACTACTGTGCGGTGTAATGTGTAAAAAGGGTTCTACTGTTCAGTGTAATGTGAATAACGGACACTACTGTACGGTGTAATGTGAATAACAGACACTATTGTGCAGTGTAATGTGAATAACGGACACTACTGTGCGGAGTAATATGAATGACAGACACTACTGTGCGGTGTAATGTGAATAATAGGCACTATTGTGCAGTGTAATGTGAATAACGGACACTACTGTGCGGTGTAATGTGTAAAAAGGGTTCTACTGTTCAGTGTAATGTGAATAACGGACACTACTGTACGGTGTAATGTGAATAACAGACACTATTGTGCAGTGTAATGTGAATAACGGACACTACTGTGCGGAGTAATATGAATGACAGACACTACTGTGCGGTGTAATGTGAATAATAGGCACTATTGTGCAGTGTAATGTGAATAACGGACACTACTGTGCGGTGTAATGTGTAAAAAGGGTTCTACTGTTCAGTGTAATGTGAATAACGGACACTACTGTGCGGTGTAATGTGTAAAAAGGGTTCTACTGTTCAGTGTAATGTGAATAACGGACACTACTGTACGGTGTAATGTGAATAACAGACACTATTGTGCAGTGTAATGTGAATAACGGACACTACTGTGCGGAGTAATATGAATGACAGACACTACTGTGCGGTGTAATGTGAATAATAGGCACTATTGTGCAGTGTAATGTGAATAACAGACACTACTGTGCTGTGTAATGTGAATGACGGACACTATTGTGCGGTGTAATGTGAATAAAAGACACCATTGTGCAGTGTAATGTGAATAACGGACACTATTGTGCAGTGTGAATAACGGACACCATTGTGCAGTGTAATGTGAATAACGGACACTATTGTGCAGTGTAACCTGTAAAAGGGTTCTACTGTGCAGTGTGATGTGAATAACGGACACTACTGTGCGGTGCAATGTGAATAACAGACACTATTGTGCAGCGTAAAGTGAATAACGGACACTATTGTGCAGTGTAATGTTTATAACGGACACTATTGTGCAGTGTAATGTGAATAACGGACACTATTGCGCAGTGTAATGTAAATAACAGACACTACTGTGCGGTGTAATGTGAATGACGGACACTACTGTGCTGTGTAATGTGAATAACAGACACTATTGTGCAGTGTAATGTGAATAACAGACACTACTGTTCTGTGTAATGTGAATGACGGACACTATTGTGCAGTGTAATGTGAATAACGGACACTATTGTGCAGTGTAATGTGAATAACGGACACTATTGTGCAGTGTAATGTGAATAACGGACACTATTGTGCAGTGTAATGTGAATAACGGACACTATTGTGCAGTGTAATGTAAATAACAGACACTACTGTGCGGTGTAATGTGAATGACGGACACTACTGTGCTGTGTAATGTGAATAACAGACACTATTGTGCAGTGTAATGTGAATAACAGACACTATTGTGCAGTGTAAAGTGAATAACGGACACTATTGTGCCGTGTAATGTAAATAACAGACACTATTTTGCAGTGTAATGTGTAAAAAGGGTTCTATTGTGCAGTGTAATGTGAATAACGGACACTACTGTGCAGTGTAATGTAAATGACGGACACTACTGTGCGGTGTAACGTGAGTGACGGACACTACTGTGTGGTGTGACGTGAATGACGGACACTGTTATGTAGTGTAATGTGAATAATGGACACTATTGTGTAGTGTAATGTGTAAAAGGGGTTCTACTGTGCAGTGTAATGTGAATACCGGACACTATTGTGTGGTGTAATGTGAATAACGGACACTATTGTGCAGTGTAATGTGAATAATGGACACTATTGTGCAGTCCTCCTGGCTGGTTAATTGAAAACAGGGGTTCGCTGTTTTTTTCTCTCTATTTTCCAATACCAGCCCAGACACAGGGTGGTCTGAGGTTGGTTATTAATTTGGGAGGGTACGCAATTTTTTTTTTAACCCTGCTCTGCCAAAAATTGGAAGTGTGTGTACAGTGACACAATCATGAGCAGTTGATCTGTAACAAAGTTGGACAGGTGTGCATGCATTGTTCGGGTGTTGTATCGGCAACTTAGGTCTACAGTAGGATTGTGCCAACAGTCTGGTCAGGAGTTGGATCCCTGGAGCATCTGACAAATGCCCCAGCTTTAGAGCTGGGAGGGGTGTGTCTTAGCAAAACCCTAAATTTCAGTGTAAAAATAAAGCTGGCCAGCATTTGGGGATCCGAGTCAGGCTCGGTTTTTTGCGCCTGACTCAGATCCGAAAACGAGGCAGAACGTCATCATCCTCACAGGTTTTGGATTCTATATATAGTCCCGGTGATCGGCGCCATCTTCACTCCGGACTTGGAGAGTGCACAGTAAAGATGTGTTCCTTCTGTGCTGTGTGCTGTTAGGGAAGGAGCAAGCAAGGAGAGAGAGCATAGGGGGGCAGGAGAGAGCAGAGGGGGGCAGGAGAGAGCAGAGGGGTTGTTTTGCAGGAAAGTTGAGCTGGCTGTGCTGTCACTGTGTTAGGGCTCTGCATAGTAGCATACTGTGGCTGTTTATGTATAGGACCAGGTGTTCTCTGTCTGTAAGGGGCTGTGTACTACCGTACACTACTGCTATATATCCTCTATATTTCTATTGGTGCGTCACTCAGTGACGACTACCAGTACTGTCCCAAGGACAATTCCATCGTGCACCTCTGTTCTTTGCATAATGTGCTCTTTGGAGCATTTTTTTGGACATAGTTTGTAAAACTGCCATCCTGTCTGCCACTGCAGTGCCACTCCTAGATGTGCCACGTGTTTGTGCCGCCCACTTCTGTCGTTTAGCTTAGTCATACAGCCACCTCGGTGCAACCTTTTGGCCTAAAAAACAATATTGTGAGTTGTTCAGAATAGATTGGAAATGTGAGGAAATCAATGTTATTGAGGTTAATAATACTGTAGGAACAAAAACACCCCCAAATTCTGTTATTTTATCAAAACCAAAACCTGCAAGGGTGGTTTTGGAAAAACCAATCCAGATCCAAAACACGAAGGAGATTTAGATCCAAAACACAAAAAACCCGAAAAATGACCCGGTGCACACCCCTACTTGTATTACAATATGATTTGACCAGATGGAAAGTTGCTTTATTGTTTTTGCTTGGCTCCGAACTTTGCATTCATACCATGGGGTTGATTCATTGTGCTCAGTTAGAACCAATAGGACAAAAGACAAATGAGAGGGAATACATATGGTGAGAGGGCTGCATGTGAGCCATTTGAGGGTGCATACGGCATTAATGTGCCTATTGACAAAAATGATTCAGTCAACTTAAGCTGGGTACACACTGGCAGATATATCTGCAGTTCAATCGATCTGCAGATATATCTGTCGATGGTGGGTGGGAGTGGGGGTACACACGTAGCGACTTTTACTTAATTTCTAAGCAATCTCACTAGATTGCTTAGAAATTAAGCACACATCGCTCCGTGTGTAGGGTGCCGGTAACAGCGATGCGCAGTCCCGTGCGTCGCTATCGCTGGCTCTAGATTGGCCTGCATGCATGCCAAATATAGTTAGAATGCTCACCTCACCGCTGGGTGAAGTGAGCATTCCCCCCTTCTGCCCCCCCCCCCCCCTCGCTCAGCACACATTGCGCAGTGTGCTGAGCAGGAAAGAGCACTCAGCACACATCTCAGCAGAAATCTACCCGTGTCCATACCCCCCAAGTTGTTCATACACACAGAAAGATGCGCCTTAAAGATATATCTGCTGTTCAATCTATCTGCAGCTATATATGCAGATGGGGATTGTTTATACACACTGAAAGATGCACTAATATGTCTGCAGATATATTGGTCATCTGCTGTGTTGCACAGCAGATGCAATATATCTGTGAAAGACGTCTTTCACAGACATTTTGCTTGTACACACCTGCAGATCGGCAAAATATATATTGGCCGATCAACTGATTGGCCAATATATCTGCCAGTGTGTAACCAGCATAAAGGTGTATACACACGTGCTGAGAAGATGAGCAACGTCTCTTTTTTACCCCTCCTGAGCGACGTAGCTCACTTTCTCGGCAAGTGTGTATGCCGCCACCGACCAGCAGTACGCGATCCCGCGGGACGTTAATGACCCTCGCTGTCGGCCATGCAGGCAGCTCAATTTGGACTATCGTCCAAGAGCTGCCTGCACGATCCGGCTGCTGCGTGACGTCACTGAGCAATATGAATGTCATATCGCTCAGAGTGTATGCCCAGAAACACTAGGCAATGTCGCTCATAGAGCACGTCGCCTAGTGTGTACCCACCTTTAGACTGGTTACAGACTTAAAAGATTTATCAACTGACCTGCCATCGCACTGAAAGAGCGGCCGGTTAGGTAAGCTATACACACTTACCAATCGTCCGCTTGATATGTCGGGCCAGACATCACAACTGGGCGGGCAAATTTGCCGGTCCAGTTGTGATGTCAGTGTCAGCAGTCCCTGCAGCCAGTGTACAGATGGTCAGCAGGTCGCTCGTACACACATGTAGATGCACTGATATATCAGCATCAGCTGTGCTGTGGGGCCGATGCAATAAACCTGTGAACGACGTCTTTTCTCAAACAAATTATATGCAGTATCTTTGTATTGCGTACTCTGCCTTAGACACTGGGAGGCTGATGCAGAGTGAGCACTGTGCCAGTTGGTGTGCTCTCACACTGTCTATGCCCAAGTACATTGGGGAACCCATATGCATCCATTCAGATCTGCCTGATTATTGCCACTTATACTTGCTTGCACATAGACGGATTACATAGGGAAAGTGCAGTAAGTACGTGTTAGAGCAATTGCTTTTGTTGGGCATACTGTAGATTATACAATTACCAGCAGATCACCCAGATAATTGTACAGTGTATGTGCACAACCTATCTGAAAATATTGCTTCAGTCGGACATGCCGAATTGTCCAGCATGTCCGATGCAGGTTTTTTGTTTTGTAAAATTGCAAGTTGGCAGCAGCGGGCAGCGTATCCCCAGCCCCTGCCAAACTCGGTTCCTCAGTACTCCGTTCCATCACAGCAGAGAATGGGGAAATGTCTCCTCCCCAGAGGAGAAACCCATATATCATGTGGCCAAACGCAGAGATATCTCACAGTGTTTGCCCATGATGATATCTAATGGATGTCAGGCTATCAAATAAAACGTCTGTCGGTCTGACAGGTATTTTATTTGACAGTGTAGAGTATGCCCAGCATTACATATGCAGCCCATGTAAAAGAGCCATATTATTTGCAGGCGATTGTTAGAAAACACTGCGCTGACGGTGACAGGTGGTTTCTTTGTCATGCATATGCTACGGTTGCTAACCAGAACACCTATTAAGCCCTACATATGGGAGGAAATAAGCTATTTTTACATTCCTAAATAATTCTCATTTTGCAGCCAACTTGGAAACAGCTTCTCAATGTGGAAATAACAAAAGACATATACAAGTACACTAGGTGTAATAACAATAAAACTAAAACAATGACACAAACTGCAGCTCTTATAGTGGGGCCACTGGAACCCACAAGATTAATAAGATGAAGCAAAGCAGCATTGTAGGTCATGCTTACAATTGTTTAATATATTTTACACACAATTGGCGATACAATTAAACATAAAAACTCCTAATTAGAAATCATAATATGATCCCAGCAGCAATGCAATAAAATGATACTGCGGCAGGAGACGTCTGAAGAAGAGACACCTTCTGCCAGCATCACAGATCCGAGTCCTGCATTGCCATGGTTACAGCCTAAACTTCCTCAGAATGACTGCCGAAACTGCTCTGCCAAGGCCAAGAAATCTTCATCAGAAGCCATATCCTTGGCACCACTACAGGACCCGTTCTGAAAGTGCGCAGTCCACCCGCCATCAGGGTAGTACGCAAACTGTCGAGTTGTATATTCAATAAAACAATGAATGGAATCTACCCAACTAAAAGCATGGATTTATAATTTGTTTTAAAATTAGCTGGTAGGATTACATTTGTTATTATTTTGGAAATTATTTTATCTATCTTTTCACAAGTATTTTTTATTTAGTTCTACAACATAATTTTGTGTTTTATTTCTAAACAATTTAAATAGCTGTAAAGGGCAAGGTAAGAGCTGTTGGAAAGATAAAATAAAGGCTTTGTTACACCTTTGGATACAAATATGCAACACAGCCAATTACAGTATATACAACTACAAGGACTTTATCTAGACAGCAGCTGGTGGCTGGTCCTGGGGGAGGAACCAGCCACCATGCAGCATCGCACAGCAGGACAGTTCACCTCTGGCCAGGGCATGTCCTTGTCATGGAGAAAGCGTGACCAAGTCCTTGAGGGCTAGGCTGCCCTTCAGTTGCCTCCAGTATGTAGGTCAGCAGTGAACAGACATACATCCCAAACTGCACGGCAATCAGGAAAACGCAGTGTCGAATCATGACAGTAGCACTAATCCCTCAAATCATGACTGTCCCATTGAAATTGGCACATTGGGAAGTATGGCCATACATCTCTATGGTGATGTTGAATGGGGGAGGAGGGGGTGAACTGAAATTCATGCCTAGCAGTGTTCTCGAAGCAGCCCTTTTTGAAAGTGGTACTTTTCCATTTATTATATTTTTTTTCAAAGCATTGTTCATATGAGATAAAGGGGAGAAACACGGCAACTGCCGACACTAGTAAGCACAGCTTCCAGTGCCTACTTGTAATTAATTTTGTGTCTCAACACATTTTATTGCATCTCCGTTTTAACAAAAAGAAAATGCTTTTGAAAATTGTCCTTTTTTTGTTTATATGCTAGAACAGTGGTTCCCAAATATGGTTATCAAGGTATCCTAACAGTCCAAGTTTTAAGGATACCCATTGTTGAGTACAGACGATTACAATAAACTGACTGAGGTACTAATTAAGTCACCTATGCTCAAGCTTGGGTATCCTTAAAACCTGGACTGCCTTGAGAGCCGACTTTGGGAACATCTGTGCTAAAGCCCTTACAATGAATAATAAAAAATGTTTGTACATTGGGCCTAATTCAGATCTGATCGCAGCAGCAAATCTGCTAGCAGTTGGGCACAACCAGTAGCGGCTCTTGGCAAGCAGGCTTTTTGCCCGGGGTGCCGCTGTGGCAAGAGCCGCTACTCCTGATCGTGGCGACCCCCCCCCTTCCCCGCAATCCCCCCCGCTCCCTGGCTGCAGTGGGCTGTGTGGGTGCCCGCTGCCACCGGCTCCAGCGACAAACACTAGAGGTCTTAACTGACCCGTAGTGTCTGTGCGGCGCTACTATGGGAGAGTCATCATGACGTCTCTCCCATAGTAGAGAGGAGCTGGCGGCTGGAGATGGAGGGCAACGCAGCAGGAGCGGTAATTATTGTGTGTGGTTTGTTTTTTAGTATGTGTGTGTGTGTGTGCGGCGCTACTGGGGCACAACTACTGGGGGCACTGGCACAGCTACAGGGGGCACAACTACTGGGGGCACTGGCACAGCTACAAGGGGCACAGCTATGGGGGGTCGCAACTACTGGGGGCACTGGCCCAGCTACAGGGGTCACAACTGCTGGGGTCACAACTACATGGGGCACAGCTACAGGGGGCAAATCAACTGGGGGCACAGCTATAGGGGTCACAGCTACAGGGGGCAAATCAACTGGGGGCACAGCTACAAGGGGCACAGCTACAGGGGTCACAACTACTTGGGGCACTGCTACAGGGGGCAAATCTACTGGGGCTACAGCTACAGGGGGCACAAGTACAAGGAGATAACTGTGGCCACGCCCCTATGTTTGGGCGTGCGCCCTCGGGGCGCGCCAACTCTGTTTTACCTGGGAGGGGGCAGGCGCCACAGGAAACTTTCGCCCTGGGCGCCACAAGATTTAGAACCGGCCCTGGGCAAAACCATGTGCACTGCAGGTGTGGTAGATAACATTTGCAGAGAGAGTTAGATTTGGTTGGGTTACATTGTTTCTGTGCAGAGTAAATACTGGCTGCTTTATTTTTACACTGCAATTTAGATTTCAGTTTGAACACACCCCACCCAAATCTAACTCTCTCTGCACATGTTATATCTGCCCCTCCTGCAGTGCACATGTTATATCTGCCCCCCACTCCCTGCAGTGCACATTGGGGGGTAATTCTGAGTTGATCGCAGCAGGAATTTTGTTAGCAGTTGGACAAAACCATGTGCACTGCAGGGGGGGCAGATACAACATTTGCAGAGAGAGTTAGATTTGGGTGGGTTATATTGTTTCTGTGCAGAGTAAATACTGGCTGCTTTATTTTTACACTGCAATTTTAGATTTCAGTTTGAACTCACCCCACCCAAATCAATACCTCCCAACTGTCCCGATTTTCGCGGGACAGTCCCGCTGTCCCACCCGCGGGCCGCAGTGTCCCGCGGTGGGGTGGGGGGGCAGTTGGGAGGCTCTGTCTGTCGATGCCCTGCTTAGCAGAGCAGCGTTGAATAGACGCTGTGCGCATGCGCACAGCGTCTTTTCAGGGGAGTCAGAGGGAGAGGGGGCATGCCAGCGGCTCACAGAGCGCTGGGCATGCCCCCTCAGTGACGAAAACGGGGCGTGGCTCGCGATTGCGGTCCTCCAGCGAAGCCACGCCCATTTTCGGGAGCGCACGAGGCTTCGCCGTGCGTGTGTCCCTCTTTGAAGGAACACACAGTTGGGAGGTATTGTCAAAGTCAGAAAAAGATCATGCTACACGTTGCCATATATTCACCTCATGCGCGTGCCTACTCACGTGCACATTCTCTCCCGTGCGTGCGGATACTCGCAGCCGCGTGATGGCGCCTCGGCCATGCGCTCGAGCGCGTGGTATATGCATTTACGGTAGAGTTTGTGTGCATCTAGCGGGCGACTCAATCGTTTAATAATAGAACCAAATAGCATGTTTTATAGATAATGTTCCCCTTAATAATGACTGTAAGTTTGGTTAATGTAAATGGTCGCTGGACAGAGGAATTCCTCTTTGTATGGTACGAAGGGTCAGACAGGGTTTGAACAGCTGTGTCTGGTACCTAACTAAAGAACATTTTAATAGCAACAATCCGGTGTTGGTTAGGTAAAGATTAATCGCTCCTGCGTATAGTTATGGCCATTAGTAGATTCTGGACATTTCATATATTTGCGATTCATTACACATGCGGCGGGAATCTTCAGATTCCCTCCCATTTGAGCAGTTTGATATAGTCACAGCCCACCTGTTCAAACTAACCTATGACCTTTTGTTATGATGCGAGGAGACATTCCTGTGTCCAATGAACAATGAGATTATAGGTCCCTTTGTAGTATACTGTACTCAGTGTATATAAGATCAGCCAGCCTGGGCAGCTCTCTCACTCTCCACAAACGGTTTTCATATTGACTAACTCGGAGCTGGTACCAGGCTGCGCAGCGATCATTCCCAGTGTGTGTAAGTAATTCTCTGTAATCATCTCGCTCTTTGTTTGTATTGGCCACATTCTCTCTCTCTCTCTGTTTAATATAAGATTGTAACGTTATTGTATATTTCTGTCAAGATAATCTGTTAGAATTATATGTTAGTCTGTAGTGTATGACTTGTGAACTGTTTACCTTTTTCAATATAACTAAAAGCTTGTTAGTAAAGGTGTTGGAACCTTAGCACGGTATCGTGTGTTCATTACATTGCAGAGGGTAATAGAAGCGTCTCGATCGCTCAAACAGCTTTAGTGTTAATCAGGTTAAGCAGCGTTATATCGCTACAGTGTTTCAGTACAAGGTTTACAGTATAAGAGTGTCCTTTCTGTGTGTTACATTCAAGGTTTACTGATTGTCATCTTGTAAGCGTCTGCGCCGCTCGTGATCTCCCCGTGGTCTCGAGCGTCCGCTACGCTGGTAGCGTAGCATTACGGTAGTCGCTCGCCGATAGCATGCTCGACACCACGCATTAAGCTGTGAGCGAGCGTGCCGCATGTGCGTCTCGATCACGGCCGAGCGTATGCAACGCTAAGTGCGTACCCTTACGGTACCCCTTACGCCAATTGCGTATTAAGTCTCTTACCCATTATTGTGAAGGTTATAAGGTAATCAAATCAGCATTATCAATTGGCGGCTCGTCTGTCCTCCACATATCCGCACTAGCGAAAACAAACGTTATCTGTCAGCAAGGGCGGGAAGGCAGTATCCCGATACAGTAGTGCTGGCTAGATAAGCGTCTGTTTCGCTACGTTGAAGGAGTGCTGGTGGAATCCGGAACCGGAGGTAAGAACAATACGCTAGTGTCTTTTAAAACTGTTTATTTCTGTTTTGCGTACGCACGCACGCACACACCTGTATTTCTTTTCACTTGTGTATTTTCACATATCACTTTCCTGGTTGCCATTTCACAATTGATAACGTGCTGAGAAAGATTTGTTGCTATTGGTAGTTAAAGAGTAAAAATAATACGTTAAGGAGTAATTTGTAATACACGCGCAAGGCTTGCCTAAGATACAAGGAAGTTTGGTGTGGTGTTCAGTAGATGATTACAGTTAAAGATCATCTACATTGATATAAACGTGTTAAATTGTATTTCTGTGGATATACCTGGCTGGCGTACATGTGTCTCTAACAAAGGGCGGGACTAGTGGACGCGACGCAAGGGCCGACGCACGGAGCGTATATTACGCAACGGAGCGTCTGGGTACGCCCACATAATACAAATCACACGATAGTATTGTTTTAATTAGGCGATAAGGAGGCAACGTGAAAATAGCGCAAATCGATCTCCGTGTCCAAAATTTTAAGCTAATAGATCCTTCTCTAGTTGTAACTCCTCGGGATTAGCCTGCGATACTGAATGAAAGGGATTTCTGCGCAGAAACGAAAGTAAAGAGTATATGAGGTGAAAGAGTGTGTATACATATATATAAGTTTCTAATTTTTGGGGTTTGAACCAAGGAAATCATCGAGTTCTAGTGAAGGTACATACGTGTAAGTGACTGCATGGTGGCTTGGGAGGCATCCCTTGTTAAACATTTAAAAAAAGAGCATTAGAGTATAGCAGACCAGGAGGTCCAAACAGACCAGGAGGTCCAGGTACAGCAGACTAAGAAGTCCGCTATAGATAAAAAGTAAAGGAGCACAACACCAGAAAGGGTTGGTGCGGTACCCATCTAGGCCATTAAGCTCAGGCTGAAGGAATTCGCAGCCACAATTTTCGATTCCACTGGTCGTTCCGCACATAAGATTAGTTGCTTATGTGCAGAACGATTGTACCGCACGTAATTGTGTGCATTAGTTAGTAACTAGACCCAGTACCATTTGCGTACGCTAGAAGGGTCATAAACGCTATTTGTACATTCTAACGTGATTTGTGTAATTTTTTTATTTTAAGGGAAGTTCGCTAGTCACTTGGGAACTATCCAACAACCAATAGTTACTGGAAAGGGTTAAGTGCTCTTCGGATCACACCCACATGTTCCAGTAAATAGAGGTTCAGGTCGCAGGGGCCCTAGGTCGAGTACGCCAGCGCTAGTGCAGTGTGTGGGCATATTGGTCGACGTGGGCGAGTGAGTGGAGTACTCGGTAAACTGCCACCGCCGGCCTACGCCGGACATCTTGGTTTTTGTAAGGGTTCGCTGAAGACCCTGATTTGAAGATCAGAGGTAGTGAAAGCAACACCTGCAAAGATGGGGGCCAGTTGTTCAGGTAGGGGGCGATCAACCTCGGTTCGGGTTGATTTAGTAAACCGGCCAATAGGGTCGGCAAGGTCTACAGACCAGGAGGTCCGAGATGGATCACACACAAAGGTATTGTGCAATGAATGGGAAAGAATGACTGTGCACGATGGGGAAAAGTTCCCACGGGTAGGCAGTTTTAGTCCCGAGGTGTTACAGAATCTAAGGAGAAGGATATGTCTCATTAAATCTGCAAAGAGACGGATCAAATATTATGATTGTTTACAATTATGGCAACAGGAAGGTGAAATACAAGGAGGATTAGCTTACACAGCTGATTCTCACTGTGGTAACAAAAATATGGCAGCGAGAGAGAGGGTGGTTACAGAGAATGGCACACTGGTGTTTGATAAACAGGCACTTAGCAACTGTATTATAGATGATAAGAACAATTGTAATAAATGTAACAAGAATAATTGTAATACTGTTAAATGTACAACTATTAACCCATGCAAGTTGCACCCCATGTTAAACTTCCCTCAGGATTACCAGCAAGAAAGTGAACCTAGCACGATGTCGGCATCTTTTCCAGCAGCCATCACACAAGACGTCCAGGTGGACACGACCAATTCGGTAAAGGCAATAATCAAACCCCCTAACGGAGGGTCAGGTGAGGTAGTGTCAACAGGTAAGTACGGTATTGTATGTTACTCACAGACAAATGCATCTTACACCGAAGAGTTAACACAAAATAGCTTAATGGAACAAAATCCTGTCCGGGTGAACACAATCCCCAATGAAAGGACTAATAGTCACAAGGTCACTCCCATCAGAGACATTGCTATGCAATGTCCCTGGTCCAGGATGGAATTGATGACAATTATGTCTGAATTTCCTGATCCCAGGAGAAATCTAGCCGCATGTCAGAAGTACATTAGAGAGTTAGGTAATTCTGCAGAACCCACCAACAAAGGTTGGCGGGCAGTGCTGAGGGCATGTCTGCCCTCCAATGTTGACTCTGCGAAATTTATTACTGATTGTGAATTAGACACCGAAATACCTCAAACGGAGGCACACAATCAGGAATGTATTAAGCAGATCAACCAACATTTAGCAGTATATTTCCCAGCCGTTGTCGAGTGGAAAGAAATCTTCTCCATAAGACAAAGAGAGGGGGAAATCACTCCTAATTACTTTCATCGGGCACTGCAGGAAATGGCTAGATACACTGGTATAGAAGATATTAAATCAAATGTACACTACAGGAAAGTAGCAGTTTATGTGTTAATAAATGGTTTAAAGGAAGTATTAAGAACGAGTATACAAGCCTCTCTACCTAACTGGAGAGATATCTCAGTGGCCGATTTGTAAGAGTCCGCTATTAATCATGACCGGAACATTAAAAGCAAGCCACAAACCCCTGTGAATAGGTCAAAAGTAAGAAGGTGTTACAACTGCTTAAGGGAAGGTCATGTTGCACGAGATTGTAGGTCTAAAAACACACATAAGATATATACACCCCCTAGACAACGACATGACCATAATAGTCAAAGAACCAGGGAAACACAGGAAGAGCGGTTGATGGTGATGAGCATCCAAGCATTAGAGGAGGCATCAAATCAACCAAAACCCCAGGCCATTGGCACATGGAGGAAACCAAGGATTTGTTATCTTTGTAAAAGAGAAGGGCATTATGCCAGTAACTGCAACAGCCAACATAAAGTCAGACCCCCTAGACAAGAACACGAGCAGAGTTACGACACTCGGAAGTATAATCAGGTATCACACATGTCAAATTTTGGTCCACACATATAATTTATGATTAGGAAAGTTGATCATTAACCTTGATAAAGCCTGAGGTAACAGTTAACAAATTGGGAGGTCATTCCTTGAAGACACAGGAATGACCGGGTAAAAAATTTTTTTAATGTATCTGTAAAATGTTTCTTTTTCCCCATCTCTGACGTTCACCACAACAGCTCCAACATCACCTGACTACCTGACCTTTTCAGAAGTCTACCAAACCCCAGTATGACCTACCAGCATCGATGTATCCTGGCCAGATACAAAGGGTGGAGTATGGAAATACTGGTGGGAGAGACTATGCAAAGATACCATTGGACATGTAGATGTGACAGCCTGATGGTGAACGGAAGATCTGACAATGTTTCGTTGTTTATTGTTGGTTTATGTAACATATATATATGAATTGTTCTCTCTCTTATTTGTTTTTTTTCCCCTTCTCTCTCTCTCTCGTGTTCTCATGCTTTAAAGATGGTTATGTCACACTCCGTCCCATATGTTCTCCCCGATGATGCATATTTCATATGCGGGAGGAAGGCGTATAAGTGGCTTGCCCCAAACTCAGAAGGGTTATGTTATATTGGAAAAGTACTACCTGAGGTAATGACTGTATCCCACACTAAAATGAAAGATATTCACCGCAGTGCCCAAGCTCCTTATACTCATACTCATTACGAGCACATCGTTAAGCGGCACCTGATAGAAAGAACAGAGCATTCAGCCTCTGACCTGATCCATGAATCCACCGGGATTCAATTCCTACTCGCGTTAGATATCACTCGCACCGCCAGAGGAGTGATAAATTACAAATATATATCTGCGCTTGCAAATTTATTAGACAATATCACCGAAATGTATGACGACACATTTAGGTACACTGGGAAAGAGTTACAAGTCTACAAAACAGAACTGGTTCAGCATAGGATGATTCTCAATTACCTCACAGCTGTGACAGGCGGGTATTGTGTTACCCTGGCAACTCAATATGGAATCAAGTGCTGCACGTACATTACAAACAGCACGGAGGACCCAGCCGAGGTCATAGACCAAAAGATGGATGACATTTTACAATTAAAGTGGGAGTTTCGAAGGAAACACAATCTCACACTCGCTGCTGTGGGTAATGAGCTGACCAGTTGGGTGTCATGGTTGAACCCACGAAATTGGTTCTTTGGTTTAGGAGAATGGGCCCAAGGTATTATCATGGATGTAGGGAAATTTCTTTTGTGTATTCTGGGAGTCGCCATATTGGTTGGCCTGATATTTAGATGCGTTCGGGTTTTAGCGAAGCGTAAAAGTAATACCAGGGTGATGAGTCTAAGGAGCGAGGACACTGTACTAACAACAACTAATTTGATGTATGACCCAACGATAGAGACAATGTTGTGATGAAAATGTGATTCCACGGTCCGTTTCTTTCACCCGTTTCTCCTTTGTTTTCCTCCAAGGTACAAAGACTCGCTTGGAAGAAGGATTTGAAGACCACATTTATACAAAGATTTTTTTATGGACTATGTTGCCGGCCCCCAATATCCCTAGTGACTTTAATGATAACGCTAGCTCAGAACTTTAGTGATTTAAAATTTTATGGACATTGAAACGGCTTTGCTCGCATTATAGCAAAAGCCCAAAGAGACTACAGTCAACATGTACATCGAGACAAGACACAAGACAAGACCTCAATGAACAAATGTATATTAAACTCACATAGTTTATGACTGCATTTACCATAATTGCTCCTTATCTTCATTTCTACAACCTTCAGGTAATGACACACATAGTCGATAGGGAACATAGGCACAGATATCAGCACTCACATACCCCCCCATTCATGTATCATCAACTAAAATGTGCTCCCCCATTTTGTTACAACAAAAAGCCGAAAAGAGCTCGGTAAAGTTTGACAGCCCATCCACAGGCCCGTAATACGGGATAAGAAGGAATTCAAATGTATACTTCGCAATACCTCGAAGCTTGATTTAAAACACGTACGGCACGATGATACATGACCCCTCAAACATGGACTCATACACACATGCTTCTACTATCTCACTAGGTCATACCTTTTTCTCACCTTCCTCTCTTCTCCCTTACCCAATCATAGAAATGTATTTATACATGACATATTTTTCTCTTTTTAAACTGTTTTAGGAAGTGGCAGTTATTGGTGACTGCCAAAGGGTGGACTGTCAAAGTCAGAAAAATATCATGCTACACGTTGCCATATATTCACCTCATGCGCGTGCCTGCTGCACGTGCACATTCTCTCCCGTGCGTGCGGATACTCGCAGCCGCGTGATGGCGCCTCGGCCATGCGCTCGAGCGCGTGGTATGTGCATTTACGGTAGAGTTTGTGTGCGTCTAGCGGGCGACTCAATCGTTTAATAATAGAACCAAATAGCATGTTTTATAGATAATGTTCCCCTTAATAATGACTGTAAGTTTGGTTAATGTAAATGGTTGCTGGACAGAGGAATTCCTCTTTGTATGGTACGAAGGGTCAGACAGGGTTTGAACAGCTGTGTCTGGTACCTAACTAAAGAACATTTTAATAGCAACAATCCGGTGTTGGTTAGGTAAAGATTAATCGCTCCTGCGTATAGTTATGGCCATTAGTAGATTCTGGACATTTCATATATTTGCGATTCATTACACATGCGGCGGGAATCTTCAGATTCCCTCCCACTTGAGCAGTTTGATATAGTCACAGCCCACCTGTTCAAACTAACCTATGACCTTTTGTTATGATGCGAGGAGACATTCCTGTGTCCAATGAACAATGAGATTATAGGTCCCTTTGTAGTATACTGTACTCAGTGTATATAAGATCAGCCAGACTGGGCAGCTCTCTCACTCTCCACAAACGGTTTTCATATTGACTAACTCGGAGCTGGTACCAGGCTGCGCAGCGATCATTCCCAGTGTGTGTAAGTAATTCTCTGTAATCCTCTCGCTCTTTGTTTGTATTGGCCACATTCTCTCTCTCTCTCTGTTTAATATAAGATTGTAACGTTATTGTATATTTCTGTCAAGATAATCTGTTAGAATTATAGGTTAGTCTGTAGTGTATGACTTGTGAACTGTTTACCTTTTTCAATATAACTAAAAGCTTGTTAGTAAAGGTGTTGGAACCTTA